>NW_027222337.1:10000-44364 GCF_041296265.1 Equus caballus
CGAGGGCGGTCCCACGACGCCTGGGACGCCGGCCGGCCTCAGCCACCCTTCGGCCTCCCGCGGGCCCGGCCCCACCGCCGGGGCCTACGTGAGGCGCCCCCGCCGCCGGGGGCCGCCCCGTCCACCCAGCCACCCGTCTGCCTGTCTGGTCTGCTCCGGGACCCACGTCCCGAGGGAACGCGCCCGAGAGCGGCGGCGGCCCCCACCCATGCCCGCACGCCACCACCGGCTGCGGCTCGGGACGGGAGCGAGCGGAGAGCCAGCCGCTCGCGGCGGGGCGGAGCCCGGACAGGGCCGGGCCCTCTCCCCACCCCAGCACGCGACGGGAGAACCACGCGCACGCTCGCGCACACGCGCGGCCCCGCGCCCAACGACGGCCCGGCCGGGCGTGACCCTCCCCCGACTCGGAGGGGGGAGGCGCCGGCCGCGGTAGGCAAAGAGCGGCTCTGCCCACGCGCCACGGTGGTGGCGTCCGTGGCTACTACGCGCAGAGGAGGGGCGGCGGCTGGGGGGTCCGGTACCCCAAGGCACCCTCTCGGATCGCTAGAGAAGGCTTTCTCACCGAGGGCGTGTCGCCCCCGCCCATCGTCCGCCATCGGGCCCACCAAGGCGCTTACAGACACCATGGCCACACAACGCAGGAGGGGTCTGCGGTAGAGGTAAGGCCTAGAGCAAGTCGGAGCGTCCGTGGTCAGGGCCGCGAGCCCGCGCTGCCCCGGGCTCGCCATCTCCGGCCACACTGGGCTTAGCTAGGGATCTAAAAGGCCCCTGTGCGGCTCCCAAGTCAGTGCCTCCCCTCAGGCCGAGACCAAGGGAGGCAGAGACTGGGACGGAGGTGCCGATCAAACAGCACCTCCCAACCAAAGAGCCAGCATCACGCCGCTGGCTCGGCCCGCCACGATCACTCCCACACCCGCGTGGAAACCCCAGCAAGGGGAACACGCGGGCACGCGCCCGAGCCTGCCCGCCCCCACACGGCACGCCGTGGGGGGGGGCGACGAGGCACCCGTCCCCCCCGAGGGGGACGGGCACGCCTCCCTTACCGACTCGACCCCCCGCTTCTCAGACACACCAGCGCAGCGGTCACCTGAGGAGGGCGACGGGAACAGGGAACGACACCGCCAATCGGCCTCAGGCGCCTGAGGGACGACCTGGAACACTCCAGGGGCACCGCCAACGGCCGGGGGAGCGCGCTCACGCGTCCAAGAAGGCGCGCGGCGCGGCGGCAACACGGCCCGCCCCACCGTGGGGAGGGCCGCCCGCGAGACACAGCCAAGAGGCACAGGCGGAGCATCCGCCGCGTCACGGAGACCCCGACACCGCCCACGCCACAAGGCACGGGGCGGGGGAGCGAGGTCGGGCCGGATTCCGCACCCCTGCCACCTCCCACACGCCACTCGCAGCGGGGGAGAACGGGCGAGGGGGCCCGCGGGCAGAGCGAGAAGAGCGGTCCCGTTCGCCATGAACGTCCGTCCCTCGTCTGGCACGGCTTAGGCCCGGCCCGGGAGAGCACAGCATCACCACATCGATCAGCAGCATAACGCGAGGGATCCCCGAGCAAGGGAAGGCCGGCGAGGACAGCGAGCGGAGGAGCCTGCTTCAGCCTCACCGGCCCCCCTCCTCCTCTAGCAAGCGCGGGCGACGACCCCAGGACGAGAACGCCTGACACGCACTGGCACGGAGCCGGCGGGACGGGGTAAGTCGCGACCGCACCCGGGTGCCGGCAGCAGGGAGTGCACGTGGTAGAGGACCCCGCGCCCCTAACCCCGCCGCCCTCGGGTACCAGAGACCGGAGGTGGCACCACGGTCGCGGGGACGCCTGGAACGCACAAGAGCCGGCGCGCAGGCCCCAGCGGGCGGCTCAAGCGGCGGGGGTGGAAACGGGCGTCCGGTTCTCGGCCAGAGCCCGGAGACCTCCCCGCACACGCATCCAGGCACCCGGAAGCTCTCGGGCGACTGTCACCCGAGCAGAGCGTGTCAGCACTTATCTGGCGGCACAAAACCACCCATTCAGGGGCAAGAATCGCCGCGCCCGGAGACGGGGCCCACCCACGGATCACGAGGGGAACCCCTGGATCACGGCCACGGCCACCAGACCCCAAGCACGACCCCATCGCCACCAGGCCCGGAGCTCCCGGGGCCATCTGGTCGACCCCAGAAGCGTGGCGGCAGGGGGAGCCGGGGACAGCCTCCCCGGGCCGCCCGCGCGGGCCGGGACCGGTCGGTCCCTCCCTCTGAGTCGCCGGGTCAGGACTTAGAAAAGAATTCCACGGAGGAGCCTCCGGCGACCGGGCCCGGGGCGGGACCGTGGCTCCCGTCCCTCAGCCGGGGCTCCACCTACGCCTCGAGCCGGCCCCCTCCCACCTCCGGACAAAGACGCGACCCGCGAAACTCGGAGAGAGAAGTCCGGTCCGACGGCCCGGACCCACCCCGGGCACGCGTCCCGGCCGGGGACGCCCTCCCCGGCCCGCCCTCGAGGGCTCCCGGGGCCGGTCCACGCTCTTCTCCAGGGCGGGACTTGGACAAAAAACTGCCACGGAGGAGGAGGCATCCGAGGACCGGGCCCGGTCCCCACCGCCAGAGCCGGTCGACTCGGAAGACCAGTGGGGAAAAGGCCAGCCCGGCGGCCGAGCCCGTCGCGCCCTCCACGGGCCTCCCCCGCAAGGCCCCGGCCGGTCCCCCACCTCCGGAGCGGGGCGCGGAAAGGGGATCGGCGACGCGGAAGGCCCGACCACCGGGCCGCCCTCAGGACGACGGCCGGGCACGGGACGAGTTCCCTCGCCCGTTCCCCCGCGGTGGCCCCCCACCCCCTCCCGGGGACGGAGGGGCACCGGCGGCTGCTGGTCGACCCGTCCGGGAGGCCCCACACCCCGGCCGGCACCGGGCGGCGCGGCGACAGCCACCTCCCTCAGTAGCCTGCACCTCCAATCTCCGGCGAGCGGGCGTCGCGCTCACGCACCGGCGCCACCGGGCCAGATCCCGCCAGCGACGCCGGCCTCCCGGGACTCTGCCTCGGTCACCGCGGCCGAGTCCCGTCCCTTGGCCCGCGTCGCCGGAGCTCCGGAGGAAAGAGACGATATAAAAGCGGCCGCCAGGTGGCACCCGGCGACCGGCGACCGCCTCAGCGGGACGGAGCCGGAGCGCGGGCCCGCCGGGGAGCACAGCCGGGCCGCCGGGCCGCCAGATCCCGTCCCGGCGCCCCCTCGGACCCAGCCTCCCGGCCCAGCTCGGCCCCGGGGCGTCCGCCCGCGGGCTCCCGGCCGCCAAGGCGCAGCCCCAGCCGCAGGAGGGGGACCCGGAAAAGGTTTCTCGGGCGCTCACCGGGAAGGGGACGGGGAGAGTTCCCCCAGAGAGGCCAGGGGTCGGCCCGGGCCGGGCTGAGCCGGTGCGGCCGGGAGGCCGCCGCTTCCCGGAGCGGCCGGAGCGCCCCCGGGGCTCCCGGGAGGACTTAGAAAATCAGGGCGGGCGGGGACGGTCAAACCGAAACCAGGCACGTCATCCGAGAAGGACCGTGATGACGGGAGGAGGAAAGCTTTCAAGCGCAGAGGGTCTGTCGAAGGCAGGCGGAGAGTCTACCCGCTGAAACGGACGAAGATGGGAAAAAGAGGCTAGCTGAGGTGCCGACATTTAAGGAAATTAAAAAAAAAAAAAAAAGCACGAGGGCGTGGAGAACTGGGGGAAAATCAACACTGAGAAATCTACCCTCTGAAACTGACGAAGATGGGCAACAGGGGCTAGCTCGGGTGGCAATCTTTAAGCAGAACACACACACACACACACACACACACACACACACAAGCGCGTAGAGACCTGGGGAAAAAGCAACGCTGAGAAATCTACCCTCTGAAACTGACGAACATGGGCAACACAGGCTAGCTCAGGTGGCAATCGTTAAGCAAAAAAATAAATAAATAAAATAAAAAACTACAATGGCGAGGAGACCCGGTGAAAAAGCAACCCTGAAAAAAGGTACCCTCTGAAACGGAGGAAGCAGGGCAACAGAGCCTAGCTCAGGTGACAATATTTAAGCCAAAAAGAAAGAAACAAAGAAACAAAGAAACAAAGAAAAGAGCAAGGGAGTGGAGACCTTGGGAAAGAGCGATACTGAAAAATCTAGCCTCTGAAACTGACAAAGATGGGCAACACACGTTAGCTCAAGTGCCAATCTTGCAAAGAAAACACACACACTCACACACACACACACACTGAGGGACGTGGAGACCTGGGGAAAAAGCAACACTGAGAAATCCACCCTCTGAAGCTGACGAAAATGGGCCACAGAGGCTAGCTCAGGCGGCAATCGTTAAGCAAAAGAAACACACAAGGGCGTGGAGACCTGGGGAAAAAGCAACACTGAGAAATCCACCCTCAGAAACTGAGAAAGAAGCGCAACAGAGGCTAGCTCAGGTGGCAATCGTTAAGCAAAAGAAACACACAAGGGCGTGGAGACCCGGGTAAAAAGCAGCACGGAGAAATCCACCCTCTGAAACTGAGGAACATGGGCAACAGACGCTAGCTCAGGTTGGAACCTTTAAGCAGAAAAGAAAGACACCAGGGCGTGGAGAGCTGGCGAAAAAAGCAACACTGAGAAAACTACCCTCTGAAACTGAGAAAGAAGCGCAACAGAGGCTAGCTCAGGTGGCAATCTTTAAGCAAAAGAAACACACAAGGGCGTGGAGACCTGGGGAAAAAGCAACACTGAGAAATCTACCCTCTGAAACTGATGAACATGGGCAACAGAGGCTAGCTCAGGTGGCAATCGTTAAGCAAAAGGAAAACACAAGGGCGTGGAGACCTGGGGAAAAAGCAACACTGAGAAATCCACCCTCTGAAGCTGACGAAAATGGGCAACAGAGGCTACCTCAGGTGGCAATCATTAAGCAAAATAATAAAATAAAATAAAAAACTACAATGGCGAGGAGACCCGGTGAAAAAGCAACCCTGAAAAAAGGTACCCGCTGAAACGGAGGAAGCAGGGCAACAGAGCCTAGCTCAGGTGACAATATTTAAGCCAAAAAGAAAGAAAGAAAGAAAGAAAGAAAGAAAGAAAGAAAGAAAGAAAAGAGCAAGGGAGTGGAGACCTTGGGAAAGAGCAATACTGAAAAATCTAGCCTCTGACTGACAAAGACTGGCAACACACGTTAGCTCAAGTGCCAATCTTGCAAAGAAAACACACACACTCACACACACACACACTGAGGGACGTGGAGATCTGGGGAAAAAGCAACACTGAGAAATCCACCCTCTGAAGCTGACGAAAATGGGCCACAGAGGCTAGCTCAGGTGGCAATCGTTAAGCAAAAGAAACACACAAGGGCGTGGAGACCCGGGTAAAAAGCAGCACGGAGAAATCCACCCTCTGAAACTGAGGAACATGGGCAACAGACCCTAGCTCAGGTTGCAACCTTTAAGCAGAAAAGAAAGACACAAGGGCGTGGAGACCCGGGTAAAAAGCAGCACGGAGAAATCCACCCTCTGAAACTGACGAACATGGGCAACAGAGGCTAGCTCAGGTGGCAATCGTTAAGCAAAAGAAACACACAGGGGCGTGGAGACCTGGGCAAAAAGCAGCACTGAGAAATCTACCCTCTGAAACTGACGAAGATGGGCCACAGAGGCTAGCTCAGGTGGCAATCGTTAAGCAAAAGAAACACACAAGGGCGTGGAGACCTGGGGAAAAAGCAACACTGAGAAATCCACCCTCTCAAACTGACGAACATGGGCAACACGGGCTAGCTCAGGTGGCAATTTTTAAGGAAAAATAAAAGGAAGTGCGTGGAGACCTGGGGAAAAAGCAACACGGAGAAATCCACCCTCAGAAACTGAGAAAGAAGCGCAACAAAGGCTAGCTCAGGTGGCAATCGTTAAGCAAAAGAAACACACAAGGGCGTGGAGACCTGGGGAAAAAGCAGCACTGAGAAATGTACCCTCTGAAACTGACGACGATGGGCAACAGAGGCTAGCTCAGGTGGCAATCTTTAAGCAAAAGGGAAACACAAGGGCGTGGAGACCTGGGGAAAAAGCAACACTGAGAATTCTACCCTCTGAAACTGCCGAAGATGGGCAACAGATGCTAGCTTTGGTTCAATATTTGAGCAAAAAAAAAAAAAAAAAAACACACACACACACACACACACAAGGGCGTGCAGAACTTGGGAAAGAGCAAGACTGAGAAATCTACCCTCTGAAACTGACAAAGATGGGCAACAGAGACTAGCTCAGGTGGCAATCGTTAAGCAAAAGAAACACACAAGGGCGTGGAGACCTGGGGAAAAAGCAGCACGGAGAAATCCACACTCTGAAACTGACGAAGATGGGCCACAGAGGCTACCTCAGGTGGCAATCATTAAGCAAAAATATAAAATAAAATAAAAAAACTACAATGGCGAGGAGACCCGGTGAAAAAGCAACCCTGAAAAAAGGTACCCGCTGAAACGGAGGAAGCAGGGCAACAGAGCCTAGCTCAGGTGACAATATTTAAGCCAAAAAGAAAGAAAGAAAGAAAGAAAGGTAGGAAGAAAGAAAAGAGCAAGGGAGTGGAGACCTTGGGAAAGAGCGATACTGAAAAATCTAGCCTCTGACTGACAAAGACTGGCAACACACGTTAGCTCAAGTGCCAATCTTGCAAAGAAAACACACACACTCACACACACACACACTGAGGGACTTGGAGACCTGGGGAAAAAGCAACACTGAGAAATCCACCCTCTGAAGCTGACGAAAATGGGCCACAGAGGCTAGCTCAGGTGGCAATCGTTAAGCAAAAGAAACACACAAGGGCGTGGAGACCTGGGGAAAAAGCAACACGGAGAAATCCACCCTCTGAAACTGACGAAGAAGGGCAACAGATGCTAGCTTAGGTTCAATATTTGAGCAAAAAAAAAAAAAAAAAAAAAACCCACACACAAGGGCGTGCAGAACTTGGGAAAGAGCAAGACTGAGAAATCTACCCTCTGAAACTGACAAAGATGGGCCACAGAGGCTAGCTCAGGTGGCAATCGTTAAGCAAAAGAAACACACAAGGGCGTGGAGACCTGGGGAAAAAGCAGCACTGAGAAATGTACCCTCTGAAACTGACGACGATGGGCAACAGAGGCTAGCTCAGGTGGCAATCGTTAAGCAAAAGGAAAACACAAGGGCGTGGAGACCTGGGGAAAAAGCAACACTGAGAAATCCACCCTCTGAAGCTGACGAAAATGGGCAACAGAGGCTACCTCAGGTGGCAATCATTAAGCAAAAAAATAAAATAAAATACAAAACTACAATGGCGAGGAGACCCGGTGAAAAAGCAACCCTGAAAAAAGGTACCCTCTGAAACGGAGGAAGCAGGGCAACAGAGCCTCGCTCAGGTGACAATATTTAAGCCAAAAAGAGAAAGAAAGAAAGAAAGAAAGAAAGAAAGAAAGAAAGAAAGAAAGAAAAGAGCAAGGGAGTGGAGACCTTGGGAAAGAGCAATACTGAAAAATCTAGCCTCTGACTGACAAAGACTGGCAACACACGTTAGCTCAAGTGCCAATCTTGCAAAGAAAACACACACACTCACACACACACACACTGAGGGACGTGGAGATCTGGGGAAAAAGCAACACTGAGAAATCCACCCTCTGAAGCTGACGAAAATGGGCCACAGAGGCTAGCTCAGGTGGCAATCGTTAAGCAAAAGAAACACACAAGGGCGTGGAGACCCGGGTAAAAAGCAGCACGGAGAAATCCACCCTCTGAAACTGAGGAACATGGGCAACAGACCCTAGCTCAGGTTGCAACCTTTAAGCAGAAAAGAAAGACACAAGGGCGTGGAGACCCGGGTAAAAAGCAGCACGGAGAAATCCACCCTCTGAAACTGACGAACATGGGCAACAGAGGCTAGCTCAGGTGGCAATCGTTAAGCAAAAGAAACACACAGGGGCGTGGAGACCTGGGCAAAAAGCAGCACTGAGAAATCTACCCTCTGAAACTGACGAAGATGGGCCACAGAGGCTAGCTCAGGTGGCAATCGTTAAGCAAAAGAAACACACAAGGGCGTGGAGACCTGGGGAAAAAGCAACACTGAGAAATCCACCCTCTCAAACTGACGAACATGGGCAACACGGGCTAGCTCAGGTGGCAATTTTTAAGGAAAAATAAAAGGAAGTGCGTGGAGACCTGGGGAAAAAGCAACACGGAGAAATCCACCCTCAGAAACTGAGAAAGAAGCGCAACAAAGGCTAGCTCAGGTGGCAATCGTTAAGCAAAAGAAACACACAAGGGCGTGGAGACCTGGGGAAAAAGCAGCACTGAGAAATGTACCCTCTGAAACTGACGACGATGGGCAACAGAGGCTAGCTCAGGTGGCAATCTTTAAGCAAAAGGGAAACACAAGGGCGTGGAGACCTGGGGAAAAAGCAACACTGAGAATTCTACCCTCTGAAACTGCCGAAGATGGGCAACAGATGCTAGCTTTGGTTCAATATTTGAGCAAAAAAAAAAAAAAAAAAAAACACACACACACACACACAAGGGCGTGCAGAACTTGGGAAAGAGCAAGACTGAGAAATCTACCCTCTGAAACTGACAAAGATGGGCAACAGAGACTAGCTCAGGTGGCAATCGTTAAGCAAAAGAAACACACAAGGGCGTGGAGACCTGGGGAAAAAGCAGCACGGAGAAATCCACACTCTGAAACTGACGAAGATGGGCCACAGAGGCTACCTCAGGTGGCAATCATTAAGCAAAAATATAAAATAAAATAAAAAAACTACAATGGCGAGGAGACCCGGTGAAAAAGCAACCCTGAAAAAAGGTACCCGCTGAAACGGAGGAAGCAGGGCAACAGAGCCTAGCTCAGGTGACAATATTTAAGCCAAAAAGAAAGAAAGAAAGAAAGAAAGGTAGGAAGAAAGAAAAGAGCAAGGGAGTGGAGACCTTGGGAAAGAGCGATACTGAAAAATCTAGCCTCTGACTGACAAAGACTGGCAACACACGTTAGCTCAAGTGCCAATCTTGCAAAGAAAACACACACACTCACACACACACACACTGAGGGACTTGGAGACCTGGGGAAAAAGCAACACTGAGAAATCCACCCTCTGAAGCTGACGAAAATGGGCCACAGAGGCTAGCTCAGGTGGCAATCGTTAAGCAAAAGAAACACACAAGGGCGTGGAGACCTGGGGAAAAAGCAACACGGAGAAATCCACCCTCTGAAACTGACGAAGAAGGGCAACAGATGCTAGCTTAGGTTCAATATTTGAGCAAAAAAAAAAAAAAAAAAAAACCCACACACAAGGGCGTGCAGAACTTGGGAAAGAGCAAGACTGAGAAATCTACCCTCTGAAACTGACAAAGATGGGCCACAGAGGCTAGCTCAGGTGGCAATCGTTAAGCAAAAGAAACACACAAGGGCGTGGAGACCTGGGGAAAAAGCAGCACTGAGAAATGTACCCTCTGAAACTGACGACGATGGGCAACAGAGGCTAGCTCAGGTGGCAATCGTTAAGCAAAAGGAAAACACAAGGGCGTGGAGACCTGGGGAAAAAGCAACACTGAGAAATCCACCCTCTGAAGCTGACGAAAATGGGCAACAGAGGCTACCTCAGGTGGCAATCATTAAGCAAAAAAATAAAATAAAATACAAAACTACAATGGCGAGGAGACCCGGTGAAAAAGCAACCCTGAAAAAAGGTACCCTCTGAAACGGAGGAAGCAGGGCAACAGAGCCTCGCTCAGGTGACAATATTTAAGCCAAAAAGAGAAAGAAAGAAAGAAAGAAAGAAAGAAAGAAAGAAAGAAAGAAAGAAAGAAAAGAGCAAGGGAGTGGAGACCTTGGGAAAGAGCAATACTGAAAAATCTAGCCTCTGACTGACAAAGACTGGCAACACACGTTAGCTCAAGTGCCAATCTTGCAAAGAAAACACACACACTCACACACACACACACTGAGGGACGTGGAGATCTGGGGAAAAAGCAACACTGAGAAATCCACCCTCTGAAGCTGACGAAAATGGGCCACAGAGGCTAGCTCAGGTGGCAATCGTTAAGCAAAAGAAACACACAAGGGCGTGGAGACCCGGGTAAAAAGCAGCACGGAGAAATCCACCCTCTGAAACTGAGGAACATGGGCAACAGACCCTAGCTCAGGTTGCAACCTTTAAGCAGAAAAGAAAGACACAAGGGCGTGGAGACCCGGGTAAAAAGCAGCACGGAGAAATCCACCCTCTGAAACTGACGAACATGGGCAACAGAGGCTAGCTCAGGTGGCAATCGTTAAGCAAAAGAAACACACAGGGGCGTGGAGACCTGGGCAAAAAGCAGCACTGAGAAATCTACCCTCTGAAACTGACGAAGATGGGCCACAGAGGCTAGCTCAGGTGGCAATCGTTAAGCAAAAGAAACACACAAGGGCGTGGAGACCTGGGGAAAAAGCAACACTGAGAAATCCACCCTCTCAAACTGACGAACATGGGCAACACGGGCTAGCTCAGGTGGCAATTTTTAAGGAAAAATAAAAGGAAGTGCGTGGAGACCTGGGGAAAAAGCAACACGGAGAAATCCACCCTCAGAAACTGAGAAAGAAGCGCAACAAAGGCTAGCTCAGGTGGCAATCGTTAAGCAAAAGAAACACACAAGGGCGTGGAGACCTGGGGAAAAAGCAGCACTGAGAAATGTACCCTCTGAAACTGACGACGATGGGCAACAGAGGCTAGCTCAGGTGGCAATCTTTAAGCAAAAGGGAAACACAAGGGCGTGGAGACCTGGGGAAAAAGCAACACTGAGAATTCTACCCTCTGAAACTGCCGAAGATGGGCAACAGATGCTAGCTTTGGTTCAATATTTGAGCAAAAAAAAAAAAAAAAAAACACACACACACACACACACACAAGGGCGTGCAGAACTTGGGAAAGAGCAAGACTGAGAAATCTACCCTCTGAAACTGACAAAGATGGGCAACAGAGACTAGCTCAGGTGGCAATCGTTAAGCAAAAGAAACACACAAGGGCGTGGAGACCTGGGGAAAAAGCAGCACGGAGAAATCCACACTCTGAAACTGACGAAGATGGGCCACAGAGGCTACCTCAGGTGGCAATCATTAAGCAAAAATATAAAATAAAATAAAAAAACTACAATGGCGAGGAGACCCGGTGAAAAAGCAACCCTGAAAAAAGGTACCCGCTGAAACGGAGGAAGCAGGGCAACAGAGCCTAGCTCAGGTGACAATATTTAAGCCAAAAAGAAAGAAAGAAAGAAAGAAAGGTAGGAAGAAAGAAAAGAGCAAGGGAGTGGAGACCTTGGGAAAGAGCGATACTGAAAAATCTAGCCTCTGACTGACAAAGACTGGCAACACACGTTAGCTCAAGTGCCAATCTTGCAAAGAAAACACACACACTCACACACACACACACTGAGGGACTTGGAGACCTGGGGAAAAAGCAACACTGAGAAATCCACCCTCTGAAGCTGACGAAAATGGGCCACAGAGGCTAGCTCAGGTGGCAATCGTTAAGCAAAAGAAACACACAAGGGCGTGGAGACCTGGGGAAAAAGCAACACGGAGAAATCCACCCTCTGAAACTGACGAAGAAGGGCAACAGATGCTAGCTTAGGTTCAATATTTGAGCAAAAAAAAAAAAAAAAAAAAAAAACCCACACACAAGGGCGTGCAGAACTTGGGAAAGAGCAAGACTGAGAAATCTACCCTCTGAAACTGACAAAGATGGGCCACAGAGGCTAGCTCAGGTGGCAATCGTTAAGCAAAAGAAACACACAAGGGCGTGGAGACCTGGGGAAAAAGCAGCACTGAGAAATGTACCCTCTGAAACTGACGACGATGGGCAACAGAGGCTAGCTCAGGTGGCAATCGTTAAGCAAAAGGAAAACACAAGGGCGTGGAGACCTGGGGAAAAAGCAACACTGAGAAATCCACCCTCTGAAGCTGACGAAAATGGGCAACAGAGGCTACCTCAGGTGGCAATCATTAAGCAAAAAAATAAAATAAAATACAAAACTACAATGGCGAGGAGACCCGGTGAAAAAGCAACCCTGAAAAAAGGTACCCTCTGAAACGGAGGAAGCAGGGCAACAGAGCCTCGCTCAGGTGACAATATTTAAGCCAAAAAGAGAAAGAAAGAAAGAAAGAAAGAAAGAAAGAAAGAAAGAAAGAAAGAAAGAAAAGAGCAAGGGAGTGGAGACCTTGGGAAAGAGCAATACTGAAAAATCTAGCCTCTGACTGACAAAGACTGGCAACACACGTTAGCTCAAGTGCCAATCTTGCAAAGAAAACACACACACTCACACACACACACACTGAGGGACGTGGAGATCTGGGGAAAAAGCAACACTGAGAAATCCACCCTCTGAAGCTGACGAAAATGGGCCACAGAGGCTAGCTCAGGTGGCAATCGTTAAGCAAAAGAAACACACAAGGGCGTGGAGACCCGGGTAAAAAGCAGCACGGAGAAATCCACCCTCTGAAACTGAGGAACATGGGCAACAGACCCTAGCTCAGGTTGCAACCTTTAAGCAGAAAAGAAAGACACAAGGGCGTGGAGACCCGGGTAAAAAGCAGCACGGAGAAATCCACCCTCTGAAACTGACGAACATGGGCAACAGAGGCTAGCTCAGGTGGCAATCGTTAAGCAAAAGAAACACACAGGGGCGTGGAGACCTGGGCAAAAAGCAGCACTGAGAAATCTACCCTCTGAAACTGACGAAGATGGGCCACAGAGGCTAGCTCAGGTGGCAATCGTTAAGCAAAAGAAACACACAAGGGCGTGGAGACCTGGGGAAAAAGCAACACTGAGAAATCCACCCTCTCAAACTGACGAACATGGGCAACACGGGCTAGCTCAGGTGGCAATTTTTAAGGAAAAATAAAAGGAAGTGCGTGGAGACCTGGGGAAAAAGCAACACGGAGAAATCCACCCTCAGAAACTGAGAAAGAAGCGCAACAAAGGCTAGCTCAGGTGGCAATCGTTAAGCAAAAGAAACACACAAGGGCGTGGAGACCTGGGGAAAAAGCAGCACTGAGAAATGTACCCTCTGAAACTGACGACGATGGGCAACAGAGGCTAGCTCAGGTGGCAATCTTTAAGCAAAAGGGAAACACAAGGGCGTGGAGACCTGGGGAAAAAGCAACACTGAGAATTCTACCCTCTGAAACTGCCGAAGATGGGCAACAGATGCTAGCTTTGGTTCAATATTTGAGCAAAAAAAAAAAAAAAAAAAAACACACACACACACACACAAGGGCGTGCAGAACTTGGGAAAGAGCAAGACTGAGAAATCTACCCTCTGAAACTGACAAAGATGGGCAACAGAGACTAGCTCAGGTGGCAATCGTTAAGCAAAAGAAACACACAAGGGCGTGGAGACCTGGGGAAAAAGCAGCACGGAGAAATCCACACTCTGAAACTGACGAAGATGGGCCACAGAGGCTACCTCAGGTGGCAATCATTAAGCAAAAATATAAAATAAAATAAAAAAACTACAATGGCGAGGAGACCCGGTGAAAAAGCAACCCTGAAAAAAGGTACCCGCTGAAACGGAGGAAGCAGGGCAACAGAGCCTAGCTCAGGTGACAATATTTAAGCCAAAAAGAAAGAAAGAAAGAAAGAAAGGTAGGAAGAAAGAAAAGAGCAAGGGAGTGGAGACCTTGGGAAAGAGCGATACTGAAAAATCTAGCCTCTGACTGACAAAGACTGGCAACACACGTTAGCTCAAGTGCCAATCTTGCAAAGAAAACACACACACTCACACACACACACACTGAGGGACTTGGAGACCTGGGGAAAAAGCAACACTGAGAAATCCACCCTCTGAAGCTGACGAAAATGGGCCACAGAGGCTAGCTCAGGTGGCAATCGTTAAGCAAAAGAAACACACAAGGGCGTGGAGACCTGGGGAAAAAGCAACACGGAGAAATCCACCCTCTGAAACTGACGAAGAAGGGCAACAGATGCTAGCTTAGGTTCAATATTTGAGCAAAAAAAAAAAAAAAAAAAAACCCACACACAAGGGCGTGCAGAACTTGGGAAAGAGCAAGACTGAGAAATCTACCCTCTGAAACTGACAAAGATGGGCCACAGAGGCTAGCTCAGGTGGCAATCGTTAAGCAAAAGAAACACACAAGGGCGTGGAGACCTGGGGAAAAAGCAGCACTGAGAAATGTACCCTCTGAAACTGACGACGATGGGCAACAGAGGCTAGCTCAGGTGGCAATCGTTAAGCAAAAGGAAAACACAAGGGCGTGGAGACCTGGGGAAAAAGCAACACTGAGAAATCCACCCTCTGAAGCTGACGAAAATGGGCAACAGAGGCTACCTCAGGTGGCAATCATTAAGCAAAAAAATAAAATAAAATACAAAACTACAATGGCGAGGAGACCCGGTGAAAAAGCAACCCTGAAAAAAGGTACCCTCTGAAACGGAGGAAGCAGGGCAACAGAGCCTCGCTCAGGTGACAATATTTAAGCCAAAAAGAGAAAGAAAGAAAGAAAGAAAGAAAGAAAGAAAGAAAGAAAGAAAGAAAAGAGCAAGGGAGTGGAGACCTTGGGAAAGAGCAATACTGAAAAATCTAGCCTCTGACTGACAAAGACTGGCAACACACGTTAGCTCAAGTGCCAATCTTGCAAAGAAAACACACACACTCACACACACACACACTGAGGGACGTGGAGATCTGGGGAAAAAGCAACACTGAGAAATCCACCCTCTGAAGCTGACGAAAATGGGCCACAGAGGCTAGCTCAGGTGGCAATCGTTAAGCAAAAGAAACACACAAGGGCGTGGAGACCCGGGTAAAAAGCAGCACGGAGAAATCCACCCTCTGAAACTGAGGAACATGGGCAACAGACCCTAGCTCAGGTTGCAACCTTTAAGCAGAAAAGAAAGACACAAGGGCGTGGAGACCCGGGTAAAAAGCAGCACGGAGAAATCCACCCTCTGAAACTGACGAACATGGGCAACAGAGGCTAGCTCAGGTGGCAATCGTTAAGCAAAAGAAACACACAGGGGCGTGGAGACCTGGGCAAAAAGCAGCACTGAGAAATCTACCCTCTGAAACTGACGAAGATGGGCCACAGAGGCTAGCTCAGGTGGCAATCGTTAAGCAAAAGAAACACACAAGGGCGTGGAGACCTGGGGAAAAAGCAACACTGAGAAATCCACCCTCTCAAACTGACGAACATGGGCAACACGGGCTAGCTCAGGTGGCAATTTTTAAGGAAAAATAAAAGGAAGTGCGTGGAGACCTGGGGAAAAAGCAACACGGAGAAATCCACCCTCAGAAACTGAGAAAGAAGCGCAACAAAGGCTAGCTCAGGTGGCAATCGTTAAGCAAAAGAAACACACAAGGGCGTGGAGACCTGGGGAAAAAGCAGCACTGAGAAATGTACCCTCTGAAACTGACGACGATGGGCAACAGAGGCTAGCTCAGGTGGCAATCTTTAAGCAAAAGGGAAACACAAGGGCGTGGAGACCTGGGGAAAAAGCAACACTGAGAATTCTACCCTCTGAAACTGCCGAAGATGGGCAACAGATGCTAGCTTTGGTTCAATATTTGAGCAAAAAAAAAAAAAAAAAAACACACACACACACACACACACAAGGGCGTGCAGAACTTGGGAAAGAGCAAGACTGAGAAATCTACCCTCTGAAACTGACAAAGATGGGCAACAGAGACTAGCTCAGGTGGCAATCGTTAAGCAAAAGAAACACACAAGGGCGTGGAGACCTGGGGAAAAAGCAGCACGGAGAAATCCACACTCTGAAACTGACGAAGATGGGCCACAGAGGCTACCTCAGGTGGCAATCATTAAGCAAAAATATAAAATAAAATAAAAAAACTACAATGGCGAGGAGACCCGGTGAAAAAGCAACCCTGAAAAAAGGTACCCGCTGAAACGGAGGAAGCAGGGCAACAGAGCCTAGCTCAGGTGACAATATTTAAGCCAAAAAGAAAGAAAGAAAGAAAGAAAGGTAGGAAGAAAGAAAAGAGCAAGGGAGTGGAGACCTTGGGAAAGAGCGATACTGAAAAATCTAGCCTCTGACTGACAAAGACTGGCAACACACGTTAGCTCAAGTGCCAATCTTGCAAAGAAAACACACACACTCACACACACACACACTGAGGGACTTGGAGACCTGGGGAAAAAGCAACACTGAGAAATCCACCCTCTGAAGCTGACGAAAATGGGCCACAGAGGCTAGCTCAGGTGGCAATCGTTAAGCAAAAGAAACACACAAGGGCGTGGAGACCTGGGGAAAAAGCAACACGGAGAAATCCACCCTCTGAAACTGACGAAGAAGGGCAACAGATGCTAGCTTAGGTTCAATATTTGAGCAAAAAAAAAAAAAAAAAAAAAAACCCACACACAAGGGCGTGCAGAACTTGGGAAAGAGCAAGACTGAGAAATCTACCCTCTGAAACTGACAAAGATGGGCCACAGAGGCTAGCTCAGGTGGCAATCGTTAAGCAAAAGAAACACACAAGGGCGTGGAGACCTGGGGAAAAAGCAGCACTGAGAAATGTACCCTCTGAAACTGACGACGATGGGCAACAGAGGCTAGCTCAGGTGGCAATCGTTAAGCAAAAGGAAAACACAAGGGCGTGGAGACCTGGGGAAAAAGCAACACTGAGAAATCCACCCTCTGAAGCTGACGAAAATGGGCAACAGAGGCTACCTCAGGTGGCAATCATTAAGCAAAAAAATAAAATAAAATACAAAACTACAATGGCGAGGAGACCCGGTGAAAAAGCAACCCTGAAAAAAGGTACCCTCTGAAACGGAGGAAGCAGGGCAACAGAGCCTCGCTCAGGTGACAATATTTAAGCCAAAAAGAAAGAAAGAAAGAAAGAAAGAAAGAAAGAAAGAAAGAAAGAAAGAAAGAAAGAAAGAAAGAAAGAAAAGAGCAAGGGAGTGGAGACCTTGGGAAAGAGCAATACTGAAAAATCTAGCCTCTGACTGACAAAGACTGGCAACACACGTTAGCTCAAGTGCCAATCTTGCAAAGAAAACACACACACTCACACACACACACACTGAGGGACGTGGAGATCTGGGGAAAAAGCAACACTGAGAAATCCACCCTCTGAAGCTGACGAAAATGGGCCACAGAGGCTAGCTCAGGTGGCAATCGTTAAGCAAAAGAAACACACAAGGGCGTGGAGACCCGGGTAAAAAGCAGCACGGAGAAATCCACCCTCTGAAACTGAGGAACATGGGCAACAGACCCTAGCTCAGGTTGCAACCTTTAAGCAGAAAAGAAAGACACAAGGGCGTGGAGACCCGGGTAAAAAGCAGCACGGAGAAATCCACCCTCTGAAACTGACGAACATGGGCAACAGAGGCTAGCTCAGGTGGCAATCGTTAAGCAAAAGAAACACACAGGGGCGTGGAGACCTGGGCAAAAAGCAGCACTGAGAAATCTACCCTCTGAAACTGACGAAGATGGGCCACAGAGGCTAGCTCAGGTGGCAATCGTTAAGCAAAAGAAACACACAAGGGCGTGGAGACCTGGGGAAAAAGCAACACTGAGAAATCCACCCTCTCAAACTGACGAACATGGGCAACACGGGCTAGCTCAGGTGGCAATTTTTAAGGAAAAATAAAAGGAAGTGCGTGGAGACCTGGGGAAAAAGCAACACGGAGAAATCCACCCTCAGAAACTGAGAAAGAAGCGCAACAAAGGCTAGCTCAGGTGGCAATCGTTAAGCAAAAGAAACACACAAGGGCGTGGAGACCTGGGGAAAAAGCAGCACTGAGAAATGTACCCTCTGAAACTGACGACGATGGGCAACAGAGGCTAGCTCAGGTGGCAATCTTTAAGCAAAAGGGAAACACAAGGGCGTGGAGACCTGGGGAAAAAGCAACACTGAGAATTCTACCCTCTGAAACTGCCGAAGATGGGCAACAGATGCTAGCTTTGGTTCAATATTTGAGCAAAAAAAAAGAAAAAAAAACACACACACACACACACACACAAGGGCGTGCAGAACTTGGGAAAGAGCAAGACTGAGAAATCTACCCTCTGAAACTGACAAAGATGGGCAACAGAGACTAGCTCAGGTGGCAATCGTTAAGCAAAAGAAACACACAAGGGCGTGGAGACCTGGGGAAAAAGCAGCACGGAGAAATCCACACTCTGAAACTGACGAAGATGGGCCACAGAGGCTACCTCAGGTGGCAATCATTAAGCAAAAATATAAAATAAAATAAAAAAACTACAATGGCGAGGAGACCCGGTGAAAAAGCAACCCTGAAAAAAGGTACCCGCTGAAACGGAGGAAGCAGGGCAACAGAGCCTAGCTCAGGTGACAATATTTAAGCCAAAAAGAAAGAAAGAAAGAAAGAAAGGTAGGAAGAAAGAAAAGAGCAAGGGAGTGGAGACCTTGGGAAAGAGCGATACTGAAAAATCTAGCCTCTGACTGACAAAGACTGGCAACACACGTTAGCTCAAGTGCCAATCTTGCAAAGAAAACACACACACTCACACACACACACACTGAGGGACTTGGAGACCTGGGGAAAAAGCAACACTGAGAAATCCACCCTCTGAAGCTGACGAAAATGGGCCACAGAGGCTAGCTCAGGTGGCAATCGTTAAGCAAAAGAAACACACAAGGGCGTGGAGACCTGGGGAAAAAGCAACACGGAGAAATCCACCCTCTGAAACTGACGAAGAAGGGCAACAGATGCTAGCTTAGGTTCAATATTTGAGCAAAAAAAAAAAAAAAAAAAAAAAACCCACACACAAGGGCGTGCAGAACTTGGGAAAGAGCAAGACTGAGAAATCTACCCTCTGAAACTGACAAAGATGGGCCACAGAGGCTAGCTCAGGTGGCAATCGTTAAGCAAAAGAAACACACAAGGGCGTGGAGACCTGGGGAAAAAGCAGCACTGAGAAATGTACCCTCTGAAACTGACGACGATGGGCAACAGAGGCTAGCTCAGGTGGCAATCGTTAAGCAAAAGGAAAACACAAGGGCGTGGAGACCTGGGGAAAAAGCAACACTGAGAAATCCACCCTCTGAAGCTGACGAAAATGGGCAACAGAGGCTACCTCAGGTGGCAATCATTAAGCAAAAAAATAAAATAAAATACAAAACTACAATGGCGAGGAGACCCGGTGAAAAAGCAACCCTGAAAAAAGGTACCCTCTGAAACGGAGGAAGCAGGGCAACAGAGCCTCGCTCAGGTGACAATATTTAAGCCAAAAAGAAAGAAAGAAAGAAAGAAAGAAAGAAAGAAAGAAAGAAAGAAAGAAAGAAAGAAAGAAAGAAAAGAGCAAGGGAGTGGAGACCTTGGGAAAGAGCAATACTGAAAAATCTAGCCTCTGACTGACAAAGACTGGCAACACACGTTAGCTCAAGTGCCAATCTTGCAAAGAAAACACACACACTCACACACACACACACTGAGGGACGTGGAGATCTGGGGAAAAAGCAACACTGAGAAATCCACCCTCTGAAGCTGACGAAAATGGGCCACAGAGGCTAGCTCAGGTGGCAATCGTTAAGCAAAAGAAACACACAAGGGCGTGGAGACCCGGGTAAAAAGCAGCACGGAGAAATCCACCCTCTGAAACTGAGGAACATGGGCAACAGACCCTAGCTCAGGTTGCAACCTTTAAGCAGAAAAGAAAGACACAAGGGCGTGGAGACCCGGGTAAAAAGCAGCACGGAGAAATCCACCCTCTGAAACTGACGAACATGGGCAACAGAGGCTAGCTCAGGTGGCAATCGTTAAGCAAAAGAAACACACAGGGGCGTGGAGACCTGGGCAAAAAGCAGCACTGAGAAATCTACCCTCTGAAACTGACGAAGATGGGCCACAGAGGCTAGCTCAGGTGGCAATCGTTAAGCAAAAGAAACACACAAGGGCGTGGAGACCTGGGGAAAAAGCAACACTGAGAAATCCACCCTCTCAAACTGACGAACATGGGCAACACGGGCTAGCTCAGGTGGCAATTTTTAAGGAAAAATAAAAGGAAGTGCGTGGAGACCTGGGGAAAAAGCAACACGGAGAAATCCACCCTCAGAAACTGAGAAAGAAGCGCAACAAAGGCTAGCTCAGGTGGCAATCGTTAAGCAAAAGAAACACACAAGGGCGTGGAGACCTGGGGAAAAAGCAGCACTGAGAAATGTACCCTCTGAAACTGACGACGATGGGCAACAGAGGCTAGCTCAGGTGGCAATCTTTAAGCAAAAGGGAAACACAAGGGCGTGGAGACCTGGGGAAAAAGCAACACTGAGAATTCTACCCTCTGAAACTGCCGAAGATGGGCAACAGATGCTAGCTTTGGTTCAATATTTGAGCAAAAAAAAAAAAAAAAAAAAACACACACACACACACACACAAGGGCGTGCAGAACTTGGGAAAGAG
The DNA here is from genome assembly GCF_041296265.1 of Equus caballus. Classification (NCBI taxonomy): domain Eukaryota; kingdom Metazoa; phylum Chordata; class Mammalia; order Perissodactyla; family Equidae; genus Equus; species Equus caballus. The sequence continues at coordinate 30,357 of NW_027222337.1, forward strand.
CAAGACTGAGAAATCTACCCTCTGAAACTGACAAAGATGGGCAACAGAGACTAGCTCAGGTGGCAATCGTTAAGCAAAAGAAACACACAAGGGCGTGGAGACCTGGGGAAAAAGCAGCACGGAGAAATCCACACTCTGAAACTGACGAAGATGGGCCACAGAGGCTACCTCAGGTGGCAATCATTAAGCAAAAATATAAAATAAAATAAAAAAACTACAATGGCGAGGAGACCCGGTGAAAAAGCAACCCTGAAAAAAGGTACCCGCTGAAACGGAGGAAGCAGGGCAACAGAGCCTAGCTCAGGTGACAATATTTAAGCCAAAAAGAAAGAAAGAAAGAAAGAAAGGTAGGAAGAAAGAAAAGAGCAAGGGAGTGGAGACCTTGGGAAAGAGCGATACTGAAAAATCTAGCCTCTGACTGACAAAGACTGGCAACACACGTTAGCTCAAGTGCCAATCTTGCAAAGAAAACACACACACTCACACACACACACACTGAGGGACTTGGAGACCTGGGGAAAAAGCAACACTGAGAAATCCACCCTCTGAAGCTGACGAAAATGGGCCACAGAGGCTAGCTCAGGTGGCAATCGTTAAGCAAAAGAAACACACAAGGGCGTGGAGACCTGGGGAAAAAGCAACACGGAGAAATCCACCCTCTGAAACTGACGAAGAAGGGCAACAGATGCTAGCTTAGGTTCAATATTTGAGCAAAAAAAAAAAAAAAAAAAAAAAACCCACACACAAGGGCGTGCAGAACTTGGGAAAGAGCAAGACTGAGAAATCTACCCTCTGAAACTGACAAAGATGGGCCACAGAGGCTAGCTCAGGTGGCAATCGTTAAGCAAAAGAAACACACAAGGGCGTGGAGACCTGGGGAAAAAGCAGCACTGAGAAATGTACCCTCTGAAACTGACGACGATGGGCAACAGAGGCTAGCTCAGGTGGCAATCGTTAAGCAAAAGGAAAACACAAGGGCGTGGAGACCTGGGGAAAAAGCAACACTGAGAAATCCACCCTCTGAAGCTGACGAAAATGGGCAACAGAGGCTACCTCAGGTGGCAATCATTAAGCAAAAAAATAAAATAAAATACAAAACTACAATGGCGAGGAGACCCGGTGAAAAAGCAACCCTGAAAAAAGGTACCCTCTGAAACGGAGGAAGCAGGGCAACAGAGCCTCGCTCAGGTGACAATATTTAAGCCAAAAAGAGAAAGAAAGAAAGAAAGAAAGAAAGAAAGAAAGAAAGAAAGAAAGAAAAGAGCAAGGGAGTGGAGACCTTGGGAAAGAGCAATACTGAAAAATCTAGCCTCTGACTGACAAAGACTGGCAACACACGTTAGCTCAAGTGCCAATCTTGCAAAGAAAACACACACACTCACACACACACACACTGAGGGACGTGGAGATCTGGGGAAAAAGCAACACTGAGAAATCCACCCTCTGAAGCTGACGAAAATGGGCCACAGAGGCTAGCTCAGGTGGCAATCGTTAAGCAAAAGAAACACACAAGGGCGTGGAGACCCGGGTAAAAAGCAGCACGGAGAAATCCACCCTCTGAAACTGAGGAACATGGGCAACAGACCCTAGCTCAGGTTGCAACCTTTAAGCAGAAAAGAAAGACACAAGGGCGTGGAGACCCGGGTAAAAAGCAGCACGGAGAAATCCACCCTCTGAAACTGACGAACATGGGCAACAGAGGCTAGCTCAGGTGGCAATCGTTAAGCAAAAGAAACACACAGGGGCGTGGAGACCTGGGCAAAAAGCAGCACTGAGAAATCTACCCTCTGAAACTGACGAAGATGGGCCACAGAGGCTAGCTCAGGTGGCAATCGTTAAGCAAAAGAAACACACAAGGGCGTGGAGACCTGGGGAAAAAGCAACACTGAGAAATCCACCCTCTCAAACTGACGAACATGGGCAACACGGGCTAGCTCAGGTGGCAATTTTTAAGGAAAAATAAAAGGAAGTGCGTGGAGACCTGGGGAAAAAGCAACACGGAGAAATCCACCCTCAGAAACTGAGAAAGAAGCGCAACAAAGGCTAGCTCAGGTGGCAATCGTTAAGCAAAAGAAACACACAAGGGCGTGGAGACCTGGGGAAAAAGCAGCACTGAGAAATGTACCCTCTGAAACTGACGACGATGGGCAACAGAGGCTAGCTCAGGTGGCAATCTTTAAGCAAAAGGGAAACACAAGGGCGTGGAGACCTGGGGAAAAAGCAACACTGAGAATTCTACCCTCTGAAACTGCCGAAGATGGGCAACAGATGCTAGCTTTGGTTCAATATTTGAGCAAAAAAAAAAAAAAAAAAACACACACACACACACACACACAAGGGCGTGCAGAACTTGGGAAAGAGCAAGACTGAGAAATCTACCCTCTGAAACTGACAAAGATGGGCAACAGAGACTAGCTCAGGTGGCAATCGTTAAGCAAAAGAAACACACAAGGGCGTGGAGACCTGGGGAAAAAGCAGCACGGAGAAATCCACACTCTGAAACTGACGAAGATGGGCCACAGAGGCTACCTCAGGTGGCAATCATTAAGCAAAAATATAAAATAAAATAAAAAAACTACAATGGCGAGGAGACCCGGTGAAAAAGCAACCCTGAAAAAAGGTACCCGCTGAAACGGAGGAAGCAGGGCAACAGAGCCTAGCTCAGGTGACAATATTTAAGCCAAAAAGAAAGAAAGAAAGAAAGAAAGGTAGGAAGAAAGAAAAGAGCAAGGGAGTGGAGACCTTGGGAAAGAGCGATACTGAAAAATCTAGCCTCTGACTGACAAAGACTGGCAACACACGTTAGCTCAAGTGCCAATCTTGCAAAGAAAACACACACACTCACACACACACACACTGAGGGACTTGGAGACCTGGGGAAAAAGCAACACTGAGAAATCCACCCTCTGAAGCTGACGAAAATGGGCCACAGAGGCTAGCTCAGGTGGCAATCGTTAAGCAAAAGAAACACACAAGGGCGTGGAGACCTGGGGAAAAAGCAACACGGAGAAATCCACCCTCTGAAACTGACGAAGAAGGGCAACAGATGCTAGCTTAGGTTCAATATTTGAGCAAAAAAAAAAAAAAAAAAAAAAAACCCACACACAAGGGCGTGCAGAACTTGGGAAAGAGCAAGACTGAGAAATCTACCCTCTGAAACTGACAAAGATGGGCCACAGAGGCTAGCTCAGGTGGCAATCGTTAAGCAAAAGAAACACACAAGGGCGTGGAGACCTGGGGAAAAAGCAGCACTGAGAAATGTACCCTCTGAAACTGACGACGATGGGCAACAGAGGCTAGCTCAGGTGGCAATCGTTAAGCAAAAGGAAAACACAAGGGCGTGGAGACCTGGGGAAAAAGCAACACTGAGAAATCCACCCTCTGAAGCTGACGAAAATGGGCAACAGAGGCTACCTCAGGTGGCAATCATTAAGCAAAAAAATAAAATAAAATACAAAACTACAATGGCGAGGAGACCCGGTGAAAAAGCAACCCTGAAAAAAGGTACCCTCTGAAACGGAGGAAGCAGGGCAACAGAGCCTCGCTCAGGTGACAATATTTAAGCCAAAAAGAAAGAAAGAAAGAAAGAAAGAAAGAAAGAAAGAAAGAAAGAAAGAAAGAAAGAAAGAAAGAAAGAAAAGAGCAAGGGAGTGGAGACCTTGGGAAAGAGCAATACTGAAAAATCTAGCCTCTGACTGACAAAGACTGGCAACACACGTTAGCTCAAGTGCCAATCTTGCAAAGAAAACACACACACTCACACACACACACACTGAGGGACGTGGAGATCTGGGGAAAAAGCAACACTGAGAAATCCACCCTCTGAAGCTGACGAAAATGGGCCACAGAGGCTAGCTCAGGTGGCAATCGTTAAGCAAAAGAAACACACAAGGGCGTGGAGACCCGGGTAAAAAGCAGCACGGAGAAATCCACCCTCTGAAACTGAGGAACATGGGCAACAGACCCTAGCTCAGGTTGCAACCTTTAAGCAGAAAAGAAAGACACAAGGGCGTGGAGACCCGGGTAAAAAGCAGCACGGAGAAATCCACCCTCTGAAACTGACGAACATGGGCAACAGAGGCTAGCTCAGGTGGCAATCGTTAAGCAAAAGAAACACACAGGGGCGTGGAGACCTGGGCAAAAAGCAGCACTGAGAAATCTACCCTCTGAAACTGACGAAGATGGGCCACAGAGGCTAGCTCAGGTGGCAATCGTTAAGCAAAAGAAACACACAAGGGCGTGGAGACCTGGGGAAAAAGCAACACTGAGAAATCCACCCTCTCAAACTGACGAACATGGGCAACACGGGCTAGCTCAGGTGGCAATTTTTAAGGAAAAATAAAAGGAAGTGCGTGGAGACCTGGGGAAAAAGCAACACGGAGAAATCCACCCTCAGAAACTGAGAAAGAAGCGCAACAAAGGCTAGCTCAGGTGGCAATCGTTAAGCAAAAGAAACACACAAGGGCGTGGAGACCTGGGGAAAAAGCAGCACTGAGAAATGTACCCTCTGAAACTGACGACGATGGGCAACAGAGGCTAGCTCAGGTGGCAATCTTTAAGCAAAAGGGAAACACAAGGGCGTGGAGACCTGGGGAAAAAGCAACACTGAGAATTCTACCCTCTGAAACTGCCGAAGATGGGCAACAGATGCTAGCTTTGGTTCAATATTTGAGCAAAAAAAAAGAAAAAAAAACACACACACACACACACACACAAGGGCGTGCAGAACTTGGGAAAGAGCAAGACTGAGAAATCTACCCTCTGAAACTGACAAAGATGGGCAACAGAGACTAGCTCAGGTGGCAATCGTTAAGCAAAAGAAACACACAAGGGCGTGGAGACCTGGGGAAAAAGCAGCACGGAGAAATCCACACTCTGAAACTGACGAAGATGGGCCACAGAGGCTACCTCAGGTGGCAATCATTAAGCAAAAATATAAAATAAAATAAAAAAACTACAATGGCGAGGAGACCCGGTGAAAAAGCAACCCTGAAAAAAGGTACCCGCTGAAACGGAGGAAGCAGGGCAACAGAGCCTAGCTCAGGTGACAATATTTAAGCCAAAAAGAAAGAAAGAAAGAAAGAAAGGTAGGAAGAAAGAAAAGAGCAAGGGAGTGGAGACCTTGGGAAAGAGCGATACTGAAAAATCTAGCCTCTGACTGACAAAGACTGGCAACACACGTTAGCTCAAGTGCCAATCTTGCAAAGAAAACACACACACTCACACACACACACACTGAGGGACTTGGAGACCTGGGGAAAAAGCAACACTGAGAAATCCACCCTCTGAAGCTGACGAAAATGGGCCACAGAGGCTAGCTCAGGTGGCAATCGTTAAGCAAAAGAAACACACAAGGGCGTGGAGACCTGGGGAAAAAGCAACACGGAGAAATCCACCCTCTGAAACTGACGAAGAAGGGCAACAGATGCTAGCTTAGGTTCAATATTTGAGCAAAAAAAAAAAAAAAAAAAAAAAACCCACACACAAGGGCGTGCAGAACTTGGGAAAGAGCAAGACTGAGAAATCTACCCTCTGAAACTGACAAAGATGGGCCACAGAGGCTAGCTCAGGTGGCAATCGTTAAGCAAAAGAAACACACAAGGGCGTGGAGACCTGGGGAAAAAGCAGCACTGAGAAATGTACCCTCTGAAACTGACGACGATGGGCAACAGAGGCTAGCTCAGGTGGCAATCGTTAAGCAAAAGGAAAACACAAGGGCGTGGAGACCTGGGGAAAAAGCAACACTGAGAAATCCACCCTCTGAAGCTGACGAAAATGGGCAACAGAGGCTACCTCAGGTGGCAATCATTAAGCAAAAAAATAAAATAAAATACAAAACTACAATGGCGAGGAGACCCGGTGAAAAAGCAACCCTGAAAAAAGGTACCCTCTGAAACGGAGGAAGCAGGGCAACAGAGCCTCGCTCAGGTGACAATATTTAAGCCAAAAAGAAAGAAAGAAAGAAAGAAAGAAAGAAAGAAAGAAAGAAAGAAAGAAAGAAAGAAAGAAAGAAAAGAGCAAGGGAGTGGAGACCTTGGGAAAGAGCAATACTGAAAAATCTAGCCTCTGACTGACAAAGACTGGCAACACACGTTAGCTCAAGTGCCAATCTTGCAAAGAAAACACACACACTCACACACACACACACTGAGGGACGTGGAGATCTGGGGAAAAAGCAACACTGAGAAATCCACCCTCTGAAGCTGACGAAAATGGGCCACAGAGGCTAGCTCAGGTGGCAATCGTTAAGCAAAAGAAACACACAAGGGCGTGGAGACCCGGGTAAAAAGCAGCACGGAGAAATCCACCCTCTGAAACTGAGGAACATGGGCAACAGACCCTAGCTCAGGTTGCAACCTTTAAGCAGAAAAGAAAGACACAAGGGCGTGGAGACCCGGGTAAAAAGCAGCACGGAGAAATCCACCCTCTGAAACTGACGAACATGGGCAACAGAGGCTAGCTCAGGTGGCAATCGTTAAGCAAAAGAAACACACAGGGGCGTGGAGACCTGGGCAAAAAGCAGCACTGAGAAATCTACCCTCTGAAACTGACGAAGATGGGCCACAGAGGCTAGCTCAGGTGGCAATCGTTAAGCAAAAGAAACACACAAGGGCGTGGAGACCTGGGGAAAAAGCAACACTGAGAAATCCACCCTCTCAAACTGACGAACATGGGCAACACGGGCTAGCTCAGGTGGCAATTTTTAAGGAAAAATAAAAGGAAGTGCGTGGAGACCTGGGGAAAAAGCAACACGGAGAAATCCACCCTCAGAAACTGAGAAAGAAGCGCAACAAAGGCTAGCTCAGGTGGCAATCGTTAAGCAAAAGAAACACACAAGGGCGTGGAGACCTGGGGAAAAAGCAGCACTGAGAAATGTACCCTCTGAAACTGACGACGATGGGCAACAGAGGCTAGCTCAGGTGGCAATCTTTAAGCAAAAGGGAAACACAAGGGCGTGGAGACCTGGGGAAAAAGCAACACTGAGAATTCTACCCTCTGAAACTGCCGAAGATGGGCAACAGATGCTAGCTTTGGTTCAATATTTGAGCAAAAAAAAAAAAAAAAAAACACACACACACACACACACACAAGGGCGTGCAGAACTTGGGAAAGAGCAAGACTGAGAAATCTACCCTCTGAAACTGACAAAGATGGGCAACAGAGACTAGCTCAGGTGGCAATCGTTAAGCAAAAGAAACACACAAGGGCGTGGAGACCTGGGGAAAAAGCAGCACGGAGAAATCCACACTCTGAAACTGACGAAGATGGGCCACAGAGGCTACCTCAGGTGGCAATCATTAAGCAAAAATATAAAATAAAATAAAAAAACTACAATGGCGAGGAGACCCGGTGAAAAAGCAACCCTGAAAAAAGGTACCCGCTGAAACGGAGGAAGCAGGGCAACAGAGCCTAGCTCAGGTGACAATATTTAAGCCAAAAAGAAAGAAAGAAAGAAAGAAAGGTAGGAAGAAAGAAAAGAGCAAGGGAGTGGAGACCTTGGGAAAGAGCGATACTGAAAAATCTAGCCTCTGACTGACAAAGACTGGCAACACACGTTAGCTCAAGTGCCAATCTTGCAAAGAAAACACACACACTCACACACACACACACTGAGGGACTTGGAGACCTGGGGAAAAAGCAACACTGAGAAATCCACCCTCTGAAGCTGACGAAAATGGGCCACAGAGGCTAGCTCAGGTGGCAATCGTTAAGCAAAAGAAACACACAAGGGCGTGGAGACCTGGGGAAAAAGCAACACGGAGAAATCCACCCTCTGAAACTGACGAAGAAGGGCAACAGATGCTAGCTTAGGTTCAATATTTGAGCAAAAAAAAAAAAAAAAAAAAAAAACCCACACACAAGGGCGTGCAGAACTTGGGAAAGAGCAAGACTGAGAAATCTACCCTCTGAAACTGACAAAGATGGGCCACAGAGGCTAGCTCAGGTGGCAATCGTTAAGCAAAAGAAACACACAAGGGCGTGGAGACCTGGGGAAAAAGCAGCACTGAGAAATGTACCCTCTGAAACTGACGACGATGGGCAACAGAGGCTAGCTCAGGTGGCAATCGTTAAGCAAAAGGAAAACACAAGGGCGTGGAGACCTGGGGAAAAAGCAACACTGAGAAATCCACCCTCTGAAGCTGACGAAAATGGGCAACAGAGGCTACCTCAGGTGGCAATCATTAAGCAAAAAAATAAAATAAAATACAAAACTACAATGGCGAGGAGACCCGGTGAAAAAGCAACCCTGAAAAAAGGTACCCTCTGAAACGGAGGAAGCAGGGCAACAGAGCCTCGCTCAGGTGACAATCTTTAAGCCAAAAAAAAAAAAAGAAAAGAAAAGAGCAAGGGAGTGGAGACCTTGGGAAAGAGCGATACTGAAAAATCTAGCCTCTGAAACTGACAAAGATTGGCAACACACGTTAGCTCAAGTGCCAATCTTGCAAAGAAAACACACACACTCACACACACACACAGTGAGGGACTTGGAGACCTGGGGAAAAAGCAACACTGAGAAACCTACCCTCTCAAACTGACGAAGATGGGCAACAGATGCTAGCTTAGGTTCAATATTTGAGCAAAAAAAAAAAAAACACACACACACACACACAAGGGCGTGCAGAACTTGGGAAAGAGCAAGACTGAGAAATCTACCCTCTGAAACTGACAAAGATGGGAAACAGAGGCTTAGCTCAGGTGGCAATCTTTAAGCAGAAAAAAAAACAACAACAACAAAAAAAAACCCCACAATGGAGTGGAGACCCGGGGGAAATCAACACTGAAAAATACAAATACAATGGAAGGCCAATAGACAGAGCAGGCACTTTCACCTGGGGAGGAGGAGGTACGCATGGATGACCAATGAGCGCATGAAAAGATGTGAGCTGTTCCCTGGAAAAGCAAGTGAGAAAATTAGAGGGAGACATTGTGGGGACACATGGGTGAGACTGGCTTCTTCCAAATACAGGAACAGGATCAAACTGCTAGTGAGGTCGCGGAGAAGCCAAGTCAGTCACTCACGCCTCACTGGTGGTGAAGGGAAACGGTATGGCCTCTGTGAAAAATGGCGTGGCGGGTTCCAAAACTCACACGCCGCGGAAACAACCACCGAAAGCGGCAACCTACATAAGCCCTTGGTGTATCTTGCCTCCTAAGAGCGTCTGTATGTAGCTGGAGCCTTGGGTCGTTAAGGCTTCCACAGTGATCTGTGGTGGTGGTGGTGGGGGGCCTTGGGCCTTGGGGGTCTCCGCTGGACCTCCAGGAAGTCAGCTTTTGTGGAGTCCCGTGAGTCCTTCCAGGGAGGGAGGCATCCAACCCGAGGGTGGTCTGGAGGGCCCCACTCCCGCCACTCCCGGGGGCTGGGGCGGGGGGCGGGGTGGGGGCTGCGGCCACGTTCCTGTTCATTCACACAGAATCCGGGGCATGAATGTTCTTAGCAGCTCTGTTCCACACAGACCCACACTGGAAACCACACAGACGTCCTGCAAGTCCCATCCCTTGCTCATGTCGCCGGGGCTCCGGAGGAGGGCCACTCTGTAAAAGCGGCCGCCAGATGGCGCCCAACAACCGGCGCGGAGGGGTCAGCGGGAGGGAACCGGCCAGCGAGAGTGCACAGCCTGAGCCCACCGCCGGGTCAGGTCTCTCTCTGTCTACCTCTGTCTCTGTCTCTCTGTCTCTCTGTCTCTGACTCTGTCTCTCTCTCTCTTTCTCTCTGGGCCCGCTTGGGGCGGCCGGGAGGTCACCACGCGAGGCCCCAGGGTGTCCACCTCGGAGCTCCCAGGCAGCACAGGGCAACCCTGGGCGCAGAAGGAGGTCTTGGAAAATCGGCGGGGAGGGGGGTGGGGTGGGTGGGCTTGCCAGGAAGGGGACAGACTCCCCACGTGACTCCTGGGCCGGGCCGGGGCTGCCGGCTGGCTGACGCGGACAGAGGGTGGAAAAGTCCCCGGAGATGCCACGGGGCAGGCCGGGGCTGCCGGCCCCCGATTCCCGGAGCGGCCCGAGCACTTCCCGGGTCCCGGGAGGACTTAGAAAATCAGGGCGGGGTGGGGGGTGGGGGTCGCTGTCAAACCGAAACCATGCACGTCATCAGAGAAGGACCGTGACGACGGAGGAATTGTCCGCAGTCTGTCAGGAATTGTGTGCAGCCTGTCACTTCCGGCCCAGAGGGTCTTTCTAAGGCAGACGGACAGACGGAGCCCACAAGTCGTAGAGGAAAGGACCGAGCCGCTTGGCCGCTGAAAAGTTTACAAGACAAAACGGGTCTCCCTCCGCACGGGGCCACAGCAAAGCCCAAAGACGACACACGGGGGGAGCATGGGTGCAGATTCACGTGTGGTGATAAGAATATGGATTTCAGCAGGGCTTCCCGTCCTCATCAACAAGCAGAAGCACCCAAATGGTGCGGGTTGGGGGCAGAGACCTCACAGCCATTCCCTCCACAAATCGAGTTCCCCGGGACATCCTCACAGCGCCGTGCTGTGAGTGTGTGTGGGTGTTTAAAATGGGGTAAATGTGGACGTGGAACTGCTCCGTGAAACCAAAATAACAACAGTCGTAGATCTTCTTTGGTCATTTAGAAAATTCTTCCCCCTCCCCCCCCCAGCGGTGCACGTATTTCCCTTCCAAATAAGAAGAACGGGAAAGGAGATGTTAAAGGCAAGCAGAGAGAGGAAAACTGTTGCAAAACAAAAGCTGAGCTCCCGTCCGAGGGAGGCCTCCTCCGTTAGAGGCCTAGGAAATCATTCTGACAAAATGGAGGATCTCTGTCTTTGGTGTCGATTCCCTCAGAGGTCAAGAGAAACCTTTTCCAATGTCTTTATCAGGAGGAGACTAGAAGTTAGAGAAAAGTATCCTTTCGAGAGCGAGAAAAACCAATTCTGATTTTGCATCAGCTTCCCTCCGATCTTGAAACTCATTGACTTGATTCCATTCTGTCGATGGAAATAATCCGGAACCAATCTATCCGTGAAAATCGGGGTGAGTTTATTCTGACCTAAGATGTAAGGACTGTGGCCCGGGGCCTTTCTTCCTGAAGGAAGAAAGGGCGCCCGGGAAGTGGGGTGTACAGAGTGCTTCTAGACCCCCAGAGAGGACGTTTCACATAGGATCGAAAGGTCCCTTGGACGATAGTCGCGACACTGCTCTGTCAGCACAGCGATCGACAGACACTGCTGGGTGGCAGGTCTGTTGTCTGGGCCTGGGTGGTCACAGGTGAGCCGGATGGTCAAAGGTGAGCGCAACCATCCGTTCCTAGCCTAAGGAAAGATGCCTCTCCTTAAGGAAAGGCCCGAGCACGGGGAAGCTGCTCCTTTCCCTTAAGGGCATTGGTTCTTGCCGTAGGAAATGTTTAAAGCAGATCTACGATGCGATGCGTGCTCGACGGCCACGTCAGGCCCTTTTGGAAAAACACTGTCAGGCCGAATTAGGCCGACACCCAATGGCTTCCTCATAGACTCCAATAGATCCTATCGCTCGCCATTTCTATCTGTCCACTCGTTCCAATTTTAGGCCACTTGACCACGAACAGACCTTTTTCTCAGATTTTTTTCCCCGTGATCACCTTTTCACAGACAAAACGATCTTTACTTTTTAGGCCCTCTTGCCTGAAGGCAGCCATCTCACTTTCCTTGAACACAAAGATGTTTCCCATATTCACTTTTAGTGGCTTTTTGTTTTGTTTTGTGTTGTTTTGTTTTGAGGACGATGAGCCCTGAGCTAACTGCTGCCAATCCTCCTCTTTTTGCCGAGGAAGGCTGGCCCTGAGCTAACCTCCGTGCCCATCTTCCTCTACTTCATATGTGGGACGCCTACCACCACGTGGCTCGCCCAGCGGTGCCACGTCCACCCCCGGGATCCGAACCGGCGAACCCCGGGCCGGCGAAGTGGAACAGGCACACTTAACCAGCGTGCCACTGGGCCGGCCTAGTGGCTTTCATCGCATTCGTTAAGTAGAATTTTTAACCCTCACGAACCTTAATTTTGGTGAAAACTAAGAAGTCAGCAATTAGGAACTGTCCTTCCCATGAGCAGTCTGTCGCTTGGCCAATTTCTAAACACTTGGCCACTTTTAGAAACATGGGATTTCATAGGTTTATCTCTTCCTTCGCTTTATTTGATTTCATCTCACTTTAGTTTTTGGGTGAGGAAGATCGGCCCTCACAGAGCTGACGCCTGTTGCCAATCTTCCTCTTCTTTCTGCTTGAGGGAGAGCGGGCCCGAGGTAACACCTGCGCCCCACTTCCTTGATCTTGCGGACGGGATGCCACCACAGCCCGGTGTGAGGAGCGGTGGAGGTCCACGCCCGGGATCTGAACCCGAGGACCCCAGGCTGCCGAAGCTGAGTGCAGGAGCTTAACCACTATGCCGCCGTGCCGCCGTCCCCTGTCAAAGCTTTTAATAAAGCACGAGACGTGTTCCTCGATAGACCCAAACGTCTTTTCGTTTCCGTATCCTCACAAACCCAAAGTAGATAAACTTCTATTTAGCCACTCACGTCTCAGGTTCTATCTTACTCGGAAATGATCTACATCGTCAAGGAAATTGTTTTTGTCTTAAGTTTGGCACCCGAGCTAACGACTGTTGCCAATCTTCCGTTTTTGTTTTTTCCCCCCCCCCGATTTTTCTCCCCAAATCCCCCCCATGACATAGTTGTCTATCTTAGTTGAGGGCCGTTCTAGTGGTGGCATGTGGGACGCCGCCTCCACACGGCCCGACGAGCGGTGCCGTGTCCGTGCCCGGGATCTGAACGGGCAAAACCCTGGGCCGCCGAAGGGGAGCGTGGGAACTTAACCACTCGGCCACGGGGCTGCCCCCGTCCGTGGACTTTTTTATCACCTGATTTCACCTCGCAAAACTTCAAAGCTTCAAGTTATCAGAGAGGTTTGGGAAGTTGTTTCTATTTATTTAATTAATTTATTTTTCGAGGAAGACGAGCCCCGAGCTGACACCTGCTGCCAATTCTCCTCTTTTTGCCCCGGGAGAGTGGTCCCGAGCTAACATCCGTGCCCATCCTCCTCCCGTTGATAGGCGGGACGCCGACCACAGCATGGCTCACCAAGCGGCGCCACGTCCGCACCCTGGATCCGAACCGGCGAACCCCTGGCCGACAAAACGGAACGTGCGAACTTAACTGCTGTACCGCCGGGCTGGCCCTTCGGGAAGTTCTTTTCAGGACACGGGCCATAAACTAGAATCACCGCTACAGGTTTATCGGAGCGACATCAGCGTTCGTGGTGGATTGAGTCGTCCCCTCTGTCTCTCCCCTCCAGGGGACAACCAAAGGGACGTCTATCGACCCACCCACCAAGGATTCCCCCCCCCCGCATGGCACAGCAGGATGCCTGAGAGATCCACGCAGCCCTACAGCGGCAAGTCACATTCGCACGGTCAAAATTCAATGGCAGAGGGGGCTGGCCCCGTGGCCGAGTGGTTAAGTTCGCGCGCTCCGCTGCAGGCGGCCCAGTGTTTCGTGGGTTCGAATCCTGGGCGCGGACATGGCACTGTTCATCAGACCACGCTGAGGCAGCGTCCCACATGCCACAACTAGAAGAACCCACAACGAAGAATACACAACTATGTACCGGGGGGCTTTGGGGAGAAAAAGGAAAAAATAAAATCTTTAAAAAAAAAATTCAATGGCAGAGACAAAACGTTAAGGTCAGCGAGAGGGAAGAGAATAACCGGCCCAGGAGCAACGGTGTGAAGAACATGGAGAAGACGGGTCCTAGACGCCGGGGTCCCCGGAGCAGCGATTTCATCAGAGGCCCGCGAACGTCCACGATCTCCACACCACGTTTATGGCCGACTGCGTGTGTGGGTCCTTTGGAATCGACCAGGCTACCGTCTGGGCCACTTTGGGACATCGTGTCTAGCTGCCCCGAGCGGTGGAGCTGTCGTTCGAGTGTAAGATGGGGCCCGTCCGGGGAGAGCATGGGGACGGGGAAAGGGAGGCCGCGGGAAGTCACAGAGTCTGAGGTGTTCGGGGGAGACCGACTCTTCTAAAGTGGAG
>NW_027222338.1:12500-30982 GCF_041296265.1 Equus caballus
GCGGAAATCCCGTGGTTGGCCTCCCTCCCTCCCTCCCTCCCTCCCTCCCTCGTCCAGCCGCACGTTTGCGGGGTTCGTGCGACTGGGATGAAATAGACCTTCCTTCCAAAGGACAATCGGAGATCATCCATCATACCTCTCGAGTCCCCAAAAGCCAAGAAACACGCCAACCAAAACGCTTTTATTATGCCAACCGTTCCCGTTTTCATTCCTATCGTTTAGGGAGGTTTGGTGGCAGCAGCGGCCGAAAGCAAAAGGAAACCCGAGGAAAGCGGCTCCATCCACCAGGGCTGTGTCTCATCCGTGCCGACGCAGGAGGGACGGGCTTCGTTCGTTCGTTCGCTGCGGCCCAAATTCCCGGGCCGCCCGAGGACCGCTCGCACCGGCCCGAGGGAGGGAGCCCCGGCAGGCAGGACGCCTCCGGTGAAATGGCCAAGTCGACCGCAGCGACCCACAACCCGCCCGACTGGGGGCGAGAAGGCGCATGGAGGAGGACTCCGTCCCCTAGTCGGCAGACGGCCCTGGGACAGGGACGTTCGCCAAAACCTCCCCAAGGCCGCTTTCCGTGACCGAGTCGGCCTCCCCGCCTGTACTCGTCCCGGCCCGAGAAACGAGACGCGGGGTGGATCGGGACCAGGCCACGCACCAGGCCGGCCGGCGCTGCATCCTCCCTCCCCCGACCTGACCTGACCTGACCTGACCTGACCTGGACGAACGCCTCCCCATCGCCCGCCCCCGCGAGGCTGATCCGTCCGGCCGGTGAGGAGGCCGCTTGTCGGGCGCCACCGGCTGCCCGGCATCCTCTTATATAGTGTTCGAGGAGGTCGACCAGGTGGCCCGGCCGGGATGGGGGGGGGGTGGGGTGCGGGGGGTGGTGTCCCGGGCGGCGGGGGGCGGGGGGGTAGGAGTGGAGAGGGAAAGGTGGGCGGGGCGAATGCCGGGGGCGGGGGTCGGCGCGGGGCGGGGCGGGGCGGGAGTTGGGGATGGGGGAGGGGCGGGAGGCCGTCTGGACATGGAGGGTCGGAAGAGCGGTGGTGACAATGATTTTCATTATCATTTAGAAAGAAGAACGTGGACTTCTTTAGAGGAGTCCTTTGAATAGCTTCTCCATTTAGTTAACATGCATCCAAATGGAGGTCGGGAAACTTGGGTCCTGTTAACATATGGATGGAAGTGGAAAGAACTATCGCGATGACCGTCCTTGTGTTTCTTTTATTTTTTCTTTCTTCCTTCTCCCCAAAGCCGCCCCCCCCCACCCCCGCCCCGCCCCGCCCCGCCCCGCCCCGTCCCGTCCCGTCCCGTCCATCCATAGTTGTAGGTTCCAGTGGTAGGTCTTTCGGGTTTCTGCTATGTGGGCTTGAAGGGCGATGCTGGGTCTGGGGCTGCGCCCAGGATCCGAACCGGTGAAAACCTGGGCCGTCGAAGCCGGGGGTCGGGGTGGGGGCGCGTACTTGACCGCTCGTCCACGGGCTCGGCCCCCGGCCCTTGTTTTCTAGGGAGAGAGACAGAGAGACCCGATCCATTTTCTCTTGGCCTCTAAAGCGTGTGTGTGGTCGAAAGGCGACGGAGAGAGGGGTTCTGGTCCAGAAAGCCCCGACCGCGCCGCCACGGGGATCGGTCGGTCCCGCCCGAACCGTCCGAGTCGGAAAGGAACGGACAGCTTTCCTCCTTTGGGCCCCTGACTTGGGACCAACAGGGGAAGAGAAACAGGCCTCTCTCCCTCACACCCTGGCCCCTTCCCCCAGGACGCCCTCCTTCTAGTCAGCCCGCCTCTGGCTTTTCCACACGCCGACGACCGCTCGTCGGCATGGACCCACCTTCCTTGGGGGACACCACCACACGACTCTCCCACTCGTCTGCCTGCCTTTCGTTGGCGTCGCTGCCAAAGGCGAGGGGTAGGGGTGGCGGTGGCAGGGACGGCAGGGGCCCAGCGGCTCTCTGGAGGGTGAGGAAGTCTTGCTGGTTCTCCTAGGTCGGTGATCTTTCTCGATCTCCACACACATTCTTCGTTTGGGGAGCCAAGAGACGCCCTCTGAGGAATCCCTATGGCCAGGGTCGATCACTTACTCGCTCACTGCCTCGGCCTCGGCCTCGGCCTCGGCCTCTGTCCATCTTGTCTCTCTCCCTCCCTCCCTCCCTCCCTCCCTCCCTCGTCGGTCTCTGTGTGTGGACGTCTAGGTGGAGGCGAGGCAGGGAGGCCATCCACCCACCCACCCACCTCGTGGTTTACCACACGCTCTACACGGAGGTAGAATTCCCATCCCACCGAATCCATCCTTTCCACGGGGCACAAGCCAGTGGCCTTCGGGGGTCTCTCTCCCCAAGGTGGCGCATCCGTCACGGCTATCTATTTCCAGAAGGTTTCCGTTTCCATCCCCTCCCTCCGAAAGAAAAAACGGCCCCACTCCCGGATCTGCCTCACCACGACCACCACCACCACCACCGCCGCCGCCGCCGCCGCCGCCGCCGCCGCCGCCGCCGCCATCTGCTGTCGCCCTCTAGGGTTGGACCGTTCTAGCTCTCTCCTCTGTGTGGAATCGCAACGTAGGTCGCCTTGGATGTCTGGCACCTCTCACTTAGCAGAAGGTTTTGGAGGCTCAGGCTGGGCCACGCTTTGGCCCGGGTCAGTGTTCCGTTCCTCCGGACGGCTTCCTCGTTTTCCACGAGAAGGAGCCGTGAAGACGGAAAGGAAGGGCGGATGGATGGCTTCTCCCGTGCTACCGAGTCCCTCTCCCCTTTTCCCCAAAGCGTGAGGGGCGGTCGACAGGATCGTCTCTGATGACAAAAGTCAGAGGCACCCCGGGTCAGACACCGTGCGAGGCGTTGGTGTGTTCTCGAGACGAGAACACGTCCCCGTCAGCGTTTCCTGTCGTTCTCGTTCCGAAAGGATTCACGCGCCACCCCGTCTCCCTCAAGGTCTTAGGGCTGTCGTGCTCCGCAGCCGTCACGTGTCGTGGATCCTGGGCACCACCACGCCACCCCGCCCCCGCCCCCCCGCCATAGCTGTCGATCGCTATGTGGCACGCCTACGTTTGCCCAAAAGGGCAGTCCGATGGACAGCGTGGGTGCTTTTCCCAGCAGGCAGGCAGGTGAGAGTCACCCCTCTAGAAGGTTTCCAAGCCCCGTTCCATTCTCAGAGGCAGCTCCTTTGGCCATCAAGGAGGCAGGCGATGGGGGTGGGGGTGGGGATGGGGATGGGGCCGGGGCCTCTGTCCCTCTGTCGCGGTAGAAATGATTGGGAAAGGAGGGACGATGGGCGTAGGTCAACCATCCTGGGCGGTGGTGCTTTGGGAGCTTTTTCTAGAAGAAGGAGCGAACGGCCTTCCCTGGGAAGGGAGGAAACCAGAGGAGGTCCCCCTCAGACCGACCTGGCACGAGAAGGACACTCTCTCTCTCTCTCCCTTTTCTTCCTGACTTGAAATCAGGAGACAAAACTCCCCTGCCAAAGGGGCCCTCCCGAAACGGGGAGTGAGGAAGACCTCCTTCTCTTCACGGCTGAAGTTCTCCCTGCCTTTCCTGGACGGGAAGGATAGCACCTACGCCCGCTGCCGTCGGCGACTTTTAGTCCGCCTGGAGAGGAAGAAATTCTTTCCCGTGGCCGAACCCTGGCGGTTCGTTCGTGCTGCAGAGGACGTGGCCCTCTCTGACACACCCAGGAACCTCCTCGCTCCGGGTCGCTCCGGGTCGAGGAGAGGGAGTTCTGTTCTGTGGTTTAGAATGGTGCTTAAAAAGGGACATCGCTTACAAAGGGTCCTCGTCCCCCTTCCTAAACGGACGGCTCGGCTCGGAGGCGTGAGATACGTTTCGCATCCTCCTCGTCGTCTTCACTCAAAGTTTTATTGGAGTTTTGAAGATTTTATTTTTTGTCTTTCCTTTTTCTCCCCAAAGCCCCCCCGGTACATAGTTGTGTGTTCTTCGTTGTGGGTCCTTCTAGCGGTGGTATGTGGGACGCCGCCTCAGCGTGGTTTGATGAGCAGTGCCGTGTCCGCGCCCGGGATCCGAACCGACGAAACACTGGGCCGCCTGCAGCGGAGCGCGCGAACTTAACCACTCGGCCACGGGGCCAGCCCCTTACTGGATTTTTAAAACAACTCCGGGGGCCGGCCCGGTGGCGCGGCGGTGAAGTTCGCACGTTCCGCTCCGCCGGCCCCGGGTTCGCCGGTCCGGATCCCGGGCGCAGGACCCGGCACCGCTTGGCGAGACACGCTGTGGCAGGCGTCCCACCTGGAAAGTAGAGGGGGATGGGCACGGATGTCAGCTCAGGGCCAGTCTTCCTCGGCCGACAGAGGAGGATTGGCGGCAGATGTTCGCTCAGGGCTCATCTTCCTCAAAAATAAAATAATAAATCGATTCGATAAAATATCAAATAACACAACCGCGGGATCACGACTTAGAGTCACCATTGGCCCGATGATGCCACTCCCCACCCCCCCCACCCCCCTACCCCCCACCATTTGGAGGTGCCGTCAGTGGGATTCGTTCCTGTTTGTCCATCTTTCTTCCTCTTTTTTTTTTTTTTTTAAAGACCGGCACCCGAGCTCATTGCCAATCTTATCTTTTCTTTTTATTCCTCCTCCTTCTTCTTCTTCTCCCCAGAGCACCCCAGTACCTAGTTGTATATTCTCTTTGAGGGTCCCTCTGGTTCTGCCGTGTGGGACGCCACCTCAGCGTGGCTTGATGAGCGGTACCGTGTCCGAGCCCAGGATCCGAACCTTTGAAGCCCCGGGCCGCTGAAGCGGAGCGTGCAAACTCAACCGCTCGGCCATGGGGTCAGCCCCTTCCTTCGGAGGAGGAGGGGGGGGGGAGGAGGAGGAGGAGGAGGAGGAGGCAGGCGCTGTGTGAAGTCGCCAGTGAGTCTGTGGAAAGAGACGGAGGATTTCCCATGGGAAGCTGGGGCGGGGGACACGGACCAATGTCGTGCGAACTTGAAGGTGAATGATCAAAAAACCCACACACGCCTAGAGCAGCGGGTTGCCAGTTAGGAGTTTGCTTGCCGGGCCCATAACGCAGGGCTCATCGATGAGCCAAACCGTCCGTGATCCTCAAGCAGTCTAGTAGGGTTAGAGAAAGGAGGGGGGCACTCTTTCTGCCCCAGACGAGGCGAGTTTCTCAGACAGCCACCCTGCCCCAACATCTTCCCTCCCTGCCTCCCGGCCCTTGGCGGACTGCGGCCTAAGGGTGGGGGAATTGAAGAAAGCCGTTCAATGGAAAAGAGCCCGAGGCCATGGGAGAGAGCTTCCTGCACTTGAATGAAGCCCTGACACCAGGCCCGTCGGAATGAATGGGCCTGACCTCCCCTCCCCCCCCCCCCCCTCCCAGGCTGGCGAGTCCCACCGACTCGACTCGGCAGTGGAAGGCTAGGGGTTTCCTCCGAAATGGTGAACCGGCCCCCTTGTCCACAGGAAAACCACACACGGCTACAGCCTAGGCAGGATCTCGGGCCAAGTCGTCAGGGTGGCAAGATGATGGTGGATGAGAGGAAACTTGTTCTGGGACCGCCCCGCCCCCCCCCATCGCCTCTCTGGCTGAGAAGAGGGCTGGGGAGCGGTGAGGGTCAGGGGGAGAGTGGGGGCGGGGCCGGGACAGGGACCACCGGGCAGTAGGACGGGAGTAGCCCTGAGGCCTGCCTGCCTGCCTGCCTGCCTGCCTGCCTGCCTGCCTGCTTCCTTCCCTGCCGGCGCAGGGCTGAGAGAGGCACGGGGCACGCTGGCTCCTGCCCCTTCACTCATTCGGGAAGCCTTCTGTTGTTGCTCCTGAGGTGCCGGCTGCGGTGACAGACAGAGCAAAACTCCTCTCTCTGTCTATTTCTTCAAAGGCCCGAGTCTGAGCTACGACAGATTCCCCTGTGGCTCGACCCGCAACCTCCCATCCTGCCAGACCAGACCCCTTGTCCAAAAACCTCCACTGGAGGAGCTCTTTCACCTGACCCGGAAAGGAAACACCAGCCCTGCCTCAGCCTCACACCCACCACCACCACCACCATCACAACCATCCCCCCCCCCCGCCCCACTCTCCTCCGGACCCAGATACCTAACAGAGAGAACAAAAATCCAAAAATCCTGCTGCTCTCCTTCTACCGCCTCCACTTTAGAAGAGTCGGTCTCCCCCGAACACCTCAGACTCTGTGACTTCCCGCGGCCTCCCTTTCCCCGTCCCCATGCTCTCCCCGGACGGGCCCCATCTTACACTCGAACGACAGCTCCACCGCTCGGGGCAGCTAGACACGATGTCCCAAAGTGGCCCAGACGGTAGCCTGGTCGATTCCAAAGGACCCACACACGCAGTCGGCCATAAACGTGGTGTGGAGATCGTGGACGTTCGCGGGCCTCTGATGAAATCGCTGCTCCGGGGACCCCGGCGTCTAGGACCCGTCTTCTCCATGTTCTTCACACCGTTGCTCCTGGGCCGGTTATTCTCTTCCCTCTCGCTGACCTTAACGTTTTGTCTCTGCCATTGAATTTTTTTTTTAAAGATTTTATTTTTTCCTTTTTCTCCCCAAAGCCCCCCGGTACATAGTTGTGTATTCTTCGTTGTGGGTTCTTCTAGTTGTGGCATGTGGGACGCTGCCTCAGCGTGGTCTGATGAACAGTGCCATGTCCGCGCCCAGGATTCGAACCCACGAAACACTGGGCCGCCTGCAGCGGAGCGCGCGAACTTAACCACTCGGCCACGGGGCCAGCCCCCTCTGCCATTGAATTTTGACCGTGCGAATGTGACTTGCCGCTGTAGGGCTGCGTGGATCTCTCAGGCATCCTGCTGTGCCATGCGGGGGGGGGGAATCCTTGGTGGGTGGGTCGATAGACGTCCCTTTGGTTGTCCCCTGGAGGGGAGAGACAGAGGGGACGACTCAATCCACCACGAACGCTGATGTCGCTCCGATAAACCTGTAGCGGTGATTCTAGTTTATGGCCCGTGTCCTGAAAAGAACTTCCCGAAGGGCCAGCCCGGCGGTACAGCAGTTAAGTTCGCACGTTCCGTTTTGTCGGCCAGGGGTTCGCCGGTTCGGATCCAGGGTGCGGACGTGGCGCCGCTTGGTGAGCCATGCTGTGGTCGGCGTCCCGCCTATCAACGGGAGGAGGATGGGCACGGATGTTAGCTCGGGACCACTCTCCCGGGGCAAAAAGAGGAGAATTGGCAGCAGGTGTCAGCTCGGGGCTCGTCTTCCTCGAAAAATAAATTAATTAAATAAATAGAAACAACTTCCCAAACCTCTCTGATAACTTGAAGCTTTGAAGTTTTGCGAGGTGAAATCAGGTGATAAAAAAGTCCACGGACGGGGGCAGCCCCGTGGCCGAGTGGTTAAGTTCCCACGCTCCCCTTCGGCGGCCCAGGGTTTTGCCCGTTCAGATCCCGGGCACGGACACGGCACCGCTCGTCGGGCCGTGTGGAGGCGGCGTCCCACATGCCACCACTAGAACGGCCCTCAACTAAGATAGACAACTATGTCATGGGGGGGATTTGGGGAGAAAAATCGGGGGGGGGGAAAAAACAAAAACGGAAGATTGGCAACAGTCGTTAGCTCGGGTGCCAAACTTAAGACAAAAACAATTTCCTTGACGATGTAGATCATTTCCGAGTAAGATAGAACCTGAGACGTGAGTGGCTAAATAGAAGTTTATCTACTTTGGGTTTGTGAGGATACGGAAACGAAAAGACGTTTGGGTCTATCGAGGAACACGTCTCGTGCTTTATTAAAAGCTTTGACAGGGGACGGCGGCACGGCGGCATAGTGGTTAAGCTCCTGCACTCAGCTTCGGCAGCCTGGGGTCCTCGGGTTCAGATCCCGGGCGTGGACCTCCACCGCTCCTC
Source organism: Equus caballus (assembly GCF_041296265.1). Lineage (NCBI taxonomy): Eukaryota > Metazoa > Chordata > Mammalia > Perissodactyla > Equidae > Equus > Equus caballus. The sequence goes on from NW_027222338.1 coordinate 20,310, forward strand.
ACACCGGGCTGTGGTGGCATCCCGTCCGCAAGATCAAGGAAGTGGGGCGCAGGTGTTACCTCGGGCCCGCTCTCCCTCAAGCAGAAAGAAGAGGAAGATTGGCAACAGGCGTCAGCTCTGTGAGGGCCGATCTTCCTCACCCAAAAACTAAAGTGAGATGAAATCAAATAAAGCGAAGGAAGAGATAAACCTATGAAATCCCATGTTTCTAAAAGTGGCCAAGTGTTTAGAAATTGGCCAAGCGACAGACTGCTCATGGGAAGGACAGTTCCTAATTGCTGACTTCTTAGTTTTCACCAAAATTAAGGTTCGTGAGGGTTAAAAATTCTACTTAACGAATGCGATGAAAGCCACTAGGCCGGCCCAGTGGCACGCTGGTTAAGTGTGCCTGTTCCACTTCGCCGGCCCGGGGTTCGCCGGTTCGGATCCCGGGGGTGGACGTGGCACCGCTGGGCGAGCCACGTGGTGGTAGGCGTCCCACATATGAAGTAGAGGAAGATGGGCACGGAGGTTAGCTCAGGGCCAGCCTTCCTCGGCAAAAAGAGGAGGATTGGCAGCAGTTAGCTCAGGGCTCATCGTCCTCAAAACAAAACAACACAAAACAAAACAAAAAGCCACTAAAAGTGAATATGGGAAACATCTTTGTGTTCAAGGAAAGTGAGATGGCTGCCTTCAGGCAAGAGGGCCTAAAAAGTAAAGATCGTTTTGTCTGTGAAAAGGTGATCACGGGGAAAAAAATCTGAGAAAAAGGTCTGTTCGTGGTCAAGTGGCCTAAAATTGGAACGAGTGGACAGATAGAAATGGCGAGCGATAGGATCTATTGGAGTCTATGAGGAAGCCATTGGGTGTCGGCCTAATTCGGCCTGACAGTGTTTTTCCAAAAGGGCCTGACGTGGCCGTCGAGCACGCATCGCATCGTAGATCTGCTTTAAACATTTCCTACGGCAAGAACCAATGCCCTTAAGGGAAAGGAGCAGCTTCCCCGTGCTCGGGCCTTTCCTTAAGGAGAGGCATCTTTCCTTAGGCTAGGAACGGATGGTTGCGCTCACCTTTGACCATCCGGCTCACCTGTGACCACCCAGGCCCAGACAACAGACCTGCCACCCAGCAGTGTCTGTCGATCGCTGTGCTGACAGAGCAGTGTCGCGACTATCGTCCAAGGGACCTTTCGATCCTATGTGAAACGTCCTCTCTGGGGGTCTAGAAGCACTCTGTACACCCCACTTCCCGGGCGCCCTTTCTTCCTTCAGGAAGAAAGGCCCCGGGCCACAGTCCTTACATCTTAGGTCAGAATAAACTCACCCCGATTTTCACGGATAGATTGGTTCCGGATTATTTCCATCGACAGAATGGAATCAAGTCAATGAGTTTCAAGATCGGAGGGAAGCTGATGCAAAATCAGAATTGGTTTTTCTCGCTCTCGAAAGGATACTTTTCTCTAACTTCTAGTCTCCTCCTGATAAAGACATTGGAAAAGGTTTCTCTTGACCTCTGAGGGAATCGACACCAAAGACAGAGATCCTCCATTTTGTCAGAATGATTTCCTAGGCCTCTAACGGAGGAGGCCTCCCTCGGACGGGAGCTCAGCTTTTGTTTTGCAACAGTTTTCCTCTCTCTGCTTGCCTTTAACATCTCCTTTCCCGTTCTTCTTATTTGGAAGGGAAATACGTGCACCGCTGGGGGGGGGAGGGGGAAGAATTTTCTAAATGACCAAAGAAGATCTACGACTGTTGTTATTTTGGTTTCACGGAGCAGTTCCACGTCCACATTTACCCCATTTTAAACACCCACACACACTCACAGCACGGCGCTGTGAGGATGTCCCGGGGAACTCGATTTGTGGAGGGAATGGCTGTGAGGTCTCTGCCCCCAACCCGCACCATTTGGGTGCTTCTGCTTGTTGATGAGGACGGGAAGCCCTGCTGAAATCCATATTCTTATCACCACACGTGAATCTGCACCCATGCTCCCCCCGTGTGTCGTCTTTGGGCTTTGCTGTGGCCCCGTGCGGAGGGAGACCCGTTTTGTCTTGTAAACTTTTCAGCGGCCAAGCGGCTCGGTCCTTTCCTCTACGACTTGTGGGCTCCGTCTGTCCGTCTGCCTTAGAAAGACCCTCTGGGCCGGAAGTGACAGGCTGCACACAATTCCTGACAGACTGCGGACAATTCCTCCGTCGTCACGGTCCTTCTCTGATGACGTGCATGGTTTCGGTTTGACAGCGACCCCCACCCCCCACCCCGCCCTGATTTTCTAAGTCCTCCCGGGACCCGGGAAGTGCTCGGGCCGCTCCGGGAATCGGGGGCCGGCAGCCCCGGCCTGCCCCGTGGCATCTCCGGGGACTTTTCCACCCTCTGTCCGCGTCAGCCAGCCGGCAGCCCCGGCCCGGCCCAGGAGTCACGTGGGGAGTCTGTCCCCTTCCTGGCAAGCCCACCCACCCCACCCCCCTCCCCGCCGATTTTCCAAGACCTCCTTCTGCGCCCAGGGTTGCCCTGTGCTGCCTGGGAGCTCCGAGGTGGACACCCTGGGGCCTCGCGTGGTGACCTCCCGGCCGCCCCAAGCGGGCCCAGAGAGAAAGAGAGAGAGAGACAGAGTCAGAGACAGAGAGACAGAGAGACAGAGACAGAGGTAGACAGAGAGAGACCTGACCCGGCGGTGGGCTCAGGCTGTGCACTCTCGCTGGCCGGTTCCCTCCCGCTGACCCCTCCGCGCCGGTTGTTGGGCGCCATCTGGCGGCCGCTTTTACAGAGTGGCCCTCCTCCGGAGCCCCGGCGACATGAGCAAGGGATGGGACTTGCAGGACGTCTGTGTGGTTTCCAGTGTGGGTCTGTGTGGAACAGAGCTGCTAAGAACATTCATGCCCCGGATTCTGTGTGAATGAACAGGAACGTGGCCGCAGCCCCCACCCCGCCCCCCGCCCCAGCCCCCGGGAGTGGCGGGAGTGGGGCCCTCCAGACCACCCTCGGGTTGGATGCCTCCCTCCCTGGAAGGACTCACGGGACTCCACAAAAGCTGACTTCCTGGAGGTCCAGCGGAGACCCCCAAGGCCCAAGGCCCCCCACCACCACCACCACAGATCACTGTGGAAGCCTTAACGACCCAAGGCTCCAGCTACATACAGACGCTCTTAGGAGGCAAGATACACCAAGGGCTTATGTAGGTTGCCGCTTTCGGTGGTTGTTTCCGCGGCGTGTGAGTTTTGGAACCCGCCACGCCATTTTTCACAGAGGCCATACCGTTTCCCTTCACCACCAGTGAGGCGTGAGTGACTGACTTGGCTTCTCCGCGACCTCACTAGCAGTTTGATCCTGTTCCTGTATTTGGAAGAAGCCAGTCTCACCCATGTGTCCCCACAATGTCTCCCTCTAATTTTCTCACTTGCTTTTCCAGGGAACAGCTCACATCTTTTCATGCGCTCATTGGTCATCCATGCGTACCTCCTCCTCCCCAGGTGAAAGTGCCTGCTCTGTCTATTGGCCTTCCATTGTATTTGTATTTTTCAGTGTTGATTTCCCCCGGGTCTCCACTCCATTGTGGGGTTTTTTTTTGTTGTTGTTGTTTTTTTTTCTGCTTAAAGATTGCCACCTGAGCTAAGCCTCTGTTTCCCATCTTTGTCAGTTTCAGAGGGTAGATTTCTCAGTCTTGCTCTTTCCCAAGTTCTGCACGCCCTTGTGTGTGTGTGTGTGTGTTTTTTTTTTTTTTGCTCAAATATTGAACCTAAGCTAGCATCTGTTGCCCATCTTCGTCAGTTTGAGAGGGTAGGTTTCTCAGTGTTGCTTTTTCCCCAGGTCTCCAAGTCCCTCACTGTGTGTGTGTGTGAGTGTGTGTGTTTTCTTTGCAAGATTGGCACTTGAGCTAACGTGTGTTGCCAATCTTTGTCAGTTTCAGAGGCTAGATTTTTCAGTATCGCTCTTTCCCAAGGTCTCCACTCCCTTGCTCTTTTCTTTTCTTTTTTTTTTTTTGGCTTAAAGATTGTCACCTGAGCGAGGCTCTGTTGCCCTGCTTCCTCCGTTTCAGAGGGTACCTTTTTTCAGGGTTGCTTTTTCACCGGGTCTCCTCGCCATTGTAGTTTTGTATTTTATTTTATTTTTTTGCTTAATGATTGCCACCTGAGGTAGCCTCTGTTGCCCATTTTCGTCAGCTTCAGAGGGTGGATTTCTCAGTGTTGCTTTTTCCCCAGGTCTCCACGCCCTTGTGTTTTCCTTTTGCTTAACGATTGCCACCTGAGCTAGCCTCTGTTGCCCATCGTCGTCAGTTTCAGAGGGTACATTTCTCAGTGCTGCTTTTTCCCCAGGTCTCCACGCCCTTGTGTGTTTCTTTTGCTTAACGATTGCCACCTGAGCTAGCCTCTGTGGCCCATCTTTGTCAGTTTCAGAGGGTAGATTTCTCAGTCTTGCTCTTTCCCAAGTTCTGCACGCCCTTGTGTGTGGGTTTTTTTTTTTTTTTTTTTTTTTTGCTCAAATATTGAACCTAAGCTAGCATCTGTTGCCCTTCTTCGTCAGTTTCAGAGGGTGGATTTCTCCGTGTTGCTTTTTCCCCAGGTCTCCACGCCCTTGTGTGTTTCTTTTGCTTAACGATTGCCACCTGAGCTAGCCTCTGTGGCCCATTTTCGTCAGCTTCAGAGGGTGGATTTCTCAGTGTTGCTTTTTCCCCAGGTCTCCAAGTCCCTCAGTGTGTGTGTGTGTGAGTGTGTGTGTTTTCTTTGCAAGATTGGCACTTGAGCTAACGTGTGTTGCCAGTCTTTGTCAGTCAGAGGCTAGATTTTTCAGTATCGCTCTTTCCCAAGGTCTCCACTCCCTTGCTCTTTTCTTTCTTCCTACCTTTCTTTCTTTCTTTCTTTCTTTTTGGCTTAAATATTGTCACCTGAGCTAGGCTCTGTTGCCCTGCTTCCTCCGTTTCAGCGGGTACCTTTTTTCAGGGTTGCTTTTTCACCGGGTCTCCTCGCCATTGTAGTTTTTTTATTTTATTTTATATTTTTGCTTAATGATTGCCACCTGAGGTAGCCTCTGTGGCCCATCTTCGTCAGTTTCAGAGTGTGGATTTCTCCGTGCTGCTTTTTCCCCAGGTCTCCACGCCCTTGTGTGTTTCTTTTGCTTAACGATTGCCACCTGAGCTAGTCTCTGTTGCCCATCTTTGTCAGTTTCAGAGGGTAGATTTCTCAGTCTTGCTCTTTCCCAAGTTCTGCACGCCCTTGTGTGTGTGTGTGTGTGTGTGTTTTTTTTTTTTTTTTTTTGCTCAAATATTGAACCAAAGCTAGCATCTGTTGCCCATCTTCGGCAGTTTCAGAGGGTAGAATTCTCAGTGTTGCTTTTTCCCCAGGTCTCCACGCCCTTGTGTTTCCCTTTTGCTTAAAGATTGCCACCTGAGCTAGCCTCTGTTGCCCATCGTCGTCAGTTTCAGAGGGTACATTTCTCAGTGCTGCTTTTTCCCCAGGTCTCCACGCCCTTGTGTGTTTCTTTTGCTTAACGATTGCCACCTGAGCTAGCCTTTGTTGCGCTTCTTTCTCAGTTTCTGAGGGTGGATTTCTCCGTGTTGCTTTTTCCCCAGGTCTCCACGCACTTCCTTTTATTTTTCCTTAAAAATTGCCACCTGAGCTAGCCCGTGTTGCCCATGTTCGTCAGTTTGAGAGGGTGGATTTCTCAGTGTTGCTTTTTCCCCAGGTCTCCACGCCCTTGTGTGTTTCTTTTGCTTAACGATTGCCACCTGAGCTAGCCTCTGTGGCCCATCTTCGTCAGTTTCAGAGGGTAGATTTCTCAGTGCTGCTTTTTGCCCAGGTCTCCACGCCCCTGTGTGTTTCTTTTGCTTAACGATTGCCACCTGAGCTAGCCTCTGTTGCCCATGTTCGTCAGTTTCAGAGGGTGGATTTCTCCGTGCTGCTTTTTACCCGGGTCTCCACGCCCTTGTGTCTTTCTTTTCTGCTTAAAGGTTGCAACCTGAGCTAGGGTCTGTTGCCCATGTTCCTCAGTTTCAGAGGGTGGATTTCTCCGTGCTGCTTTTTACCCGGGTCTCCACGCCCTTGTGTGTTTCTTTTGCTTAACGATTGCCACCTGAGCTAGCCTCTGTGGCCCATTTTCGTCAGCTTCAGAGGGTGGATTTCTCAGTGTTGCTTTTTCCCCAGATCTCCACGTCCCTCAGTGTGTGTGTGTGTGAGTGTGTGTGTTTTCTTTGCAAGATTGGCACTTGAGCTAACGTGTGTTGCCAGTCTTTGTCAGTCAGAGGCTAGATTTTTCAGTATTGCTCTTTCCCAAGGTCTCCACTCCCTTGCTCTTTTCTTCTCTTTCTTTCTTTCTTTCTTTCTTTCTTTCTTTCTTTCTTTCTTTCTTTCTTTCTTTCTTTCTTCTTTTGGCTTAAATATTGTCACCTGAGCGAGGCTCTGTTGCCCTGCTTCCTCCGTTTCAGAGGGTACCTTTTTTCAGGGTTGCTTTTTCACCGGGTCTCCTCGCCATTGTAGTTTTGTATTTTATTTTATTTTTTTGCTTAATGATTGCCACCTGAGGTAGCCTCTGTTGCCCATTTTCGTCAGCTTCAGAGGGTGGATTTCTCAGTGTTGCTTTTTCCCCAGGTCTCCACGCCCTTGTGTTTTCCTTTTGCTTAACGATTGCCACCTGAGCTAGCCTCTGTTGCCCATCGTCGTCAGTTTCAGAGGGTACATTTCTCAGTGCTGCTTTTTCCCCAGGTCTCCACGCCCTTGTGTGTTTCTTTTGCTTAACGATTGCCACCTGAGCTAGCCTCTGTGGCCCATCTTTGTCAGTTTCAGAGGGTAGATTTCTCAGTCTTGCTCTTTCCCAAGTTCTGCACGCCCTTGTGTGTGGGTTTTTTTTTTTTTTTTTTTTTTTTTGCTCAAATATTGAACCTAAGCTAGCATCTGTTGCCCTTCTTCGTCAGTTTCAGAGGGTGGATTTCTCCGTGTTGCTTTTTCCCCAGGTCTCCACGCCCTTGTGTGTTTCTTTTGCTTAACGATTGCCACCTGAGCTAGCCTCTGTGGCCCATTTTCGTCAGCTTCAGAGGGTGGATTTCTCAGTGTTGCTTTTTCCCCAGGTCTCCAAGTCCCTCAGTGTGTGTGTGTGTGAGTGTGTGTGTTTTCTTTGCAAGATTGGCACTTGAGCTAACGTGTGTTGCCAGTCTTTGTCAGTCAGAGGCTAGATTTTTCAGTATCGCTCTTTCCCAAGGTCTCCACTCCCTTGCTCTTTTCTTTCTTCCTACCTTTCTTTCTTTCTTTCTTTCTTTTTGGCTTAAATATTGTCACCTGAGCTAGGCTCTGTTGCCCTGCTTCCTCCGTTTCAGCGGGTACCTTTTTTCAGGGTTGCTTTTTCACCGGGTCTCCTCGCCATTGTAGTTTTTTTATTTTATTTTATATTTTTGCTTAATGATTGCCACCTGAGGTAGCCTCTGTGGCCCATCTTCGTCAGTTTCAGAGTGTGGATTTCTCCGTGCTGCTTTTTCCCCAGGTCTCCACGCCCTTGTGTGTTTCTTTTGCTTAACGATTGCCACCTGAGCTAGTCTCTGTTGCCCATCTTTGTCAGTTTCAGAGGGTAGATTTCTCAGTCTTGCTCTTTCCCAAGTTCTGCACGCCCTTGTGTGTGTGTGTGTGTGTGTGTTTTTTTTTCTTTTTTTTTGCTCAAATATTGAACCAAAGCTAGCATCTGTTGCCCATCTTCGGCAGTTTCAGAGGGTAGAATTCTCAGTGTTGCTTTTTCCCCAGGTCTCCACGCCCTTGTGTTTCCCTTTTGCTTAAAGATTGCCACCTGAGCTAGCCTCTGTTGCCATCGTCGTCAGTTTCAGAGGGTACATTTCTCAGTGCTGCTTTTTCCCCAGGTCTCCACGCCCTTGTGTGTTTCTTTTGCTTAACGATTGCCACCTGAGCTAGCCTTTGTTGCGCTTCTTTCTCAGTTTCTGAGGGTGGATTTCTCCGTGTTGCTTTTTCCCCAGGTCTCCACGCACTTCCTTTTATTTTTCCTTAAAAATTGCCACCTGAGCTAGCCCGTGTTGCCCATGTTCGTCAGTTTGAGAGGGTGGATTTCTCAGTGTTGCTTTTTCCCCAGGTCTCCACGCCCTTGTGTGTTTTCTTTTGCTTAACGATTGCCACCTGAGCTAGCCTCTGTGGCCCATCTTCGTCAGTTTCAGAGGGTAGATTTCTCAGTGCTGCTTTTTTGCCCAGGTCTCCCACGCCCCTGTGTGTTTCTTTTGCTTAACGATTGCCACCTGAGCTAGCCTCTGTTGCCCATGTTCGTCAGTTTCAGAGGGTGGATTTCTCCGTGCTGCTTTTTACCCGGGTCTCCACGCCCTTGTGTCTTTCTTTTCTGCTTAAAGGTTGCAACCTGAGCTAGGGTCTGTTGCCCATGTTCCTCAGTTTCAGAGGTGGATTTCTCCGTGCTGCTTTTTACCCGGGTCTCCACGCCCTTGTGTGTTTCTATTTTGCTTAACGATTGCCACCTGAGCTAGCCTCTGTGGCCCATTTTCGTCAGCTTCAGAGGGTGGATTTCTCAGTGTTGCTTTTTCCCCAGATCTCCACGTCCCTCAGTGTGTGTGTGTGTGAGTGTGTGTGTTTTCTTTGCAAGATTGGCACTTGAGCTAACGTGTGTTGCCAGTCTTTGTCAGTCAGAGGCTAGATTTTTCAGTATTGCTCTTTCCCAAGGTCTCCACTCCCTTGCTCTTTTCTTTTCTTCTTTTCTTTCTTTCTTTCTTTCTTTCTTTCTTTCTTTCTTTCTTTCTTTCTTCTTTCTTTTTGGCTTAAATATTGTCACCTGAGCGAGGCTCTGTTGCCCTGCTTCCTCCGTTTCAGAGGGTACCTTTTTTCAGGGTTGCTTTTTCACCGGGTCTCCTCGCCATTGTAGTTTTGTATTTTATTTTATTTTTTTGCTTAATGATTGCCACCTGAGGTAGCCTCTGTTGCCATTTTCGTCAGCTTCAGAGGGTGGATTTCTCAGTGTTGCTTTTTCCCCAGGTCTCCACGCCCTTGTGTTTTCCTTTTGCTTAACGATTGCCACCTGAGCTAGCCTCTGTTGCCCATCGTCGTCAGTTTCAGAGGGTACATTTCTCAGTGCTGCTTTTTCCCCAGGTCTCCACGCCCTTGTGTGTTTCTTTTGCTTAACGATTGCCACCTGAGCTAGCCTCTGTGGCCCATCTTTGTCAGTTTCAGAGGGTAGATTTCTCAGTCTTGCTCTTTCCCAAGTTCTGCACGCCCTTGTGTGTGGGTTTTTTTTTTTTTTTTTTTTTTTTGCTCAAATATTGAACCTAAGCTAGCATCTGTTGCCCTTCTTCGTCAGTTTCAGAGGTGGATTTCTCCGTGTTGCTTTTTCCCCAGGTCTCCACGCCCTTGTGTGTTTCTTTTGCTTAACGATTGCCACCTGAGCTAGCCTCTGTGGCCCATTTTCGTCAGCTTCAGAGGGTGGATTCTCAGTGTTGCTTTTTCCCAGGTCTCCAAGTCCCTCAGTGTGTGTGTGTGTGAGTGTGTGTGTTTTCTTTGCAAGATTGGCACTTGAGCTAACGTGTGTTGCCAGTCTTTGTCAGTCAGAGGCTAGATTTTTCAGTATCGCTCTTTCCCAAGGTCTCCACTCCCTTGCTCTTTTCTTTCTTCCTACCTTTCTTTCTTTCTTTCTTTCTTTTTGGCTTAAATATTGTCACCTGAGCTAGGCTCTGTTGCCCTGCTTCCTCCGTTTCAGCGGGTACCTTTTTTCAGGGTTGCTTTTTCACCGGGTCTCCTCGCCATTGTAGTTTTTTTATTTTATTTTATATTTTTGCTTAATGATTGCCACCTGAGGTAGCCTCTGTGGCCCATCTTCGTCAGTTTCAGAGTGTGGATTTCTCCGTGCTAGCTTTTTCCCCAGGTCTCCACGCCCTTGTGTGTTTCTTTTGCTTAACGATTGCCACCTGAGCTAGTCTCTGTTGCCCATCTTTGTCAGTTTCAGAGGGTAGATTTCTCAGTCTTGCTCTTTCCCAAGTTCTGCACGCCCTTGTGTGTGTGTGTGTGTGTGTGTTTTTTTTTCTTTTTTTTTGCTCAAATATTGAACCAAAGCTAGCATCTGTTGCCCATCTTCGGCAGTTTCAGAGGGTAGAATTCTCAGTGTTGCTTTTTTCCCCAGGTCTCCACGCCCTTGTGTTTCCCTTTTGCTTAAAGATTGCCACCTGAGCTAGCCTCTGTTGCCCATCGTCGTCAGTTTCAGAGGGTACATTTCTCAGTGCTGCTTTTTCCCCAGGTCTCCACGCCCCTTGTGTGTTTCTTTTTGCTTAACGATTGCCACCTGAGCTAGCCTTTGTTGCGCTTCTTTCTCAGTTTCTGAGGGTGGATTTCTCCGTGTTGCTTTTTCCCCAGGTCTCCACGCACTTCCTTTTATTTTTCCTTAAAAATTGCCACCTGAGCTAGCCCGTGTTGCCCATGTTCGTCAGTTTGAGAGGGTGGATTTCTCAGTGTTGCTTTTTCCCCAGGTCTCCACGCCCTTGTGTGTTTCTTTTGCTTAACGATTGCCACCTGAGCTAGCCTCTGTGGCCCATCTTCGTCAGTTTCAGAGGGTAGATTTCTCAGTGCTGCTTTTTGCCCAGGTCTCCACGCCCCTGTGTGTTTCTTTTGCTTAACGATTGCCACCTGAGCTAGCCTCTGTTGCCCATGTTCGTCAGTTTCAGAGGGTGGATTTCTCCGTGCTGCTTTTTACCCGGGTCTCCACGCCCTTGTGTCTTTC
>NW_027222339.1:0-28568 GCF_041296265.1 Equus caballus
AGGAGGCTCAAGAGGCTAAACAGGCTTTTGAAAAGTTATTCCAGGGATTTTTATGGCTTAGCTCAGGGCGGCAGACACCAGCCTGAGACACAGCTGTGCCACAGCCACTAACTTCAACTAAACTCTATTCCGACTGGAGGGAAATCAAAACTACTGTAATCATAATTTCTTGAAGGCTTCACTTTGTGCCAGATCTGTGCCCACTGCTTTGCACCAACTGTCTCATTCAATCCTCACCTCCAAAAGGTAGGTTACCGTTATTCTCCCATTGGAAAGGCGAGCAGGCGGAAGCAGAAAGATGCAATCTGCCTGGCATTCACAGAAGGATTCTCTAGGTAATGACATGACTTTTGGACAAGATTTCAAGGTTTAACACATTACGGTGGAGATGCAGATCCCAGTATCACAGAACGTGAAAAACACTGAGTCCTGCCAAATGTCTTAAAACACTAATTATGGATCCTCACAATCTCTTGGCCTGTTTTCTCAGATGAGGGAAAACCCAGCGTGAAAAACCGTTGATGAGATGTCTGCAGAGGAGGACTACGTCTGGTCTTTAAAGGCGGGACCTATCCCAGTAGATTCTGAGTCAGTGGGTCCAGAGTAGGCCTTGAGCGTCTCTGTTCTTTTCCAAAGCCCCACAGGCTACACTTCCGTGCCCTTGGAGTTGGGAAGTACAGTCATGCCCTACATCGGGACGTTTCAGTCAACAACGGGGGTCCCATCAGATTAGTCCCCATATGGCCTAGGTGTGTAGGAGGCTCTGCCATCCAGGTTTAGGAACTCCGTGGTGTTTGCACAGTCTCGAGATTGCCTGACCATGACACACTCCTCAGAACTCATCCCCACTGTTAAGCAAAGCATGACTCTACTGCCTTGGATTCTCCACGGTCCCAGACCCTGCACTGTTTAGATGACTGCACACGCAGAGGGCACCGTGTCTGAGGCAGAGAGCAGCTGCAATCACAAAAGCTCTCGACAGAGAGTCAAGGAAAGGCATGCTCTGCTTACACGACTCTCTACTTTTCTCTGGGTCTGAACCATTTCCTAGCTAATCTGCCTTGTTTGACCGAGCAGCTTTGCCAAAAAAAAAAAAAAAAAAACGAACACAAAGTCACCAACAAACACTAAACAAACCAATATAAACAATACATATTAAATAAGCCTAACCCTACTATGCTACTGAAAAGGCTTTTATTTCCCTGGGATAATTTGGACAGCATTAGATTGTTTTACCAAGAGCAGCCAAGTCGAGGCAGATTATTTCTAATTCCACAGTGCTGCAGATGCGGTCAGTAGCAACTGCAAGCCGGAAAGGAAACAAAACAAAGTTGGGTGTAATCCATTCAAGTTCACACGTTTCACCAGGGACAGCCTCCAAGCCTTGAATACTTAGGTATGCATTTAGCCATTTCTTTAATCAACCACTACTAACGCCTACTAAAGGCCAGACACTGCTCTAAGTACTCTACGGATATGAAATATCCTCTCACCTTTACACTCACCTATGGAGTGCGTATGATAATCATCCCCGTTTTACAGATCAGGAAACTGACACACAGAATGGTACAGTAACTTGCCCAAGTTCACACAGCCCGTAGGTGGCAGAGCCAGGACCCATGTGACAGAGTCTGGCTCCAGAGGCCACGTTCTGAATCACCACGCTCAGTCTCCAAAAACCTACAGAAAGCGCCAGCCTCAATCGAAAAGTTTTGTTTTCCCCACCCTACAGTCCCTACGCGGCGGCCCCAGTCTCCAGGGCATTCTTTCAGCTCCTCTGACAGGCCATACTCCTCCCGTGCCCTGTCCCAACACTCTCCCGCACAAGTCCTCCTTGTCTTTTAGGCATCTGCTCTCAGCTTCCACATCACTGCCTGAGTCACAAAGGCTAACAGGAAATGCCGTAGTTCTCAACACTCAACACAAAATTGCCTTTACGTATCTCCTAGGCAATTGGTTGCTGCCTGTCTGTCCTTTCCAACCGGGCTGTGAGGTCCAGTACGTCAAACACCCTGTCAGTCCTGCTCACCAAGTGTCCAAGCCACTGAACACGCACCGACCAGAGGAAAGGAAGGACTTGTCCCAAAGTCAACTCTCCAGACTTTCTGTGGAAGGAGGGAACGAACGGAGCACCCTCCAGCCTCACGCTTTCTCTTCCATACTTTCAAGTGTGGGGCACATACCTGTGCTCACCACGCTCCCCGGACAGCCCCCACTGCACCCCTAACAGGTAGACTTCTGCACAGTCAAGGGCTTTGGAAAGCACTGGCTCTGCACACAAATATTGTGTGGCCCTCGACAGGCCACTTCCCCTGAACCGGCCTGAGCTTCAGGGCCACAACAGGCTTCGTGAAAACCCCAACGGAACGTAGCCTCGAAAAGAGGGAGACCCGCACTCCTCAGAACGCCTCGAGACCAGTGTCCTTATCGACTTGGCGTCTGTCCTTCCGAGAAGCCAAGACCACGGGGGGCGCTTCAGCGCCCGACTCCCGGGCACCGCATGCCCAGGCGGGCCCCGTGCCCGGCACACACCGCCCGTTCCACGAACGCCTGAAGCGCACGAAGAGACCCCCTCGCTCCCCGCGCCGCACAGCTGTCCCGCGACCTGACGGGCACCTCTTGGCGCACAAGCCTATTCCTCAGGGACACGCTCGCCTCCCACCAGCGCCCAGGCCCACGCCCCCCAGGTACCTCTCTCAGATGGAATCGTCTTCGCGGGCGACCCCGTCGTCCGTGTCCGGCGAGCAGGAAGAGCGGGAGCTGAAGGAGGGCTTCCTCAGGCTAGCGGCCGTGGCCGAGGAGGGCCCGGGCTGCTGTGCCCAGCGGGGACACGGAGCGGCGTCCACGGACGCCGGGGGAACGGACGAGCCCGGCCCGGGAGGGAGCAGCACAGCGCGGCCGGCCTCCGCCGGGCTCGGCTCTGGGCAGGCAGGCGCGGCTCGCCGACGCCTCCCACGCCTCCCAGGACGGCGGCCCAGCAGCCGCGCGCTCCTCTCCTCGCGCAGCGCGCGCGCCCGCCGCCGCCCAGACGCTGCCCGGCCGTTGCCCCGCCCCCCTCCGGCGGTGGACTGCGGACAGCGACAGGGACACCCTCCTGGGACAACTCCTGCGGCCCCGCCCGCACGCTTCGGACCTTCGCGGAGCGGGAAGGTGCGCTGACAGGGACGCAGGGTCCCCGCTACGCTCGCTCTCGGGGAACTGCAGCCTCCTCCCTCCGCTTTTACTTGAATGTCAGACCCGAAACCATGCAACCTCTACAAGAAAACATAGGCAGTAGGCTCTTTGACATCAGTCTTAGCAGCCTATTTTCAAGTACCACGTCTGACTGGGCAATGGAAACAAAATACAAAGTGAACAAATGGGACTACATCAAAGTCAAAAAAAATCCTCTGCACCGCAAAGGAAACCATCCACAAAACCAAAACACAACCTAACAACTGGGGAGAAGATTCTTGCAAACCCTATATCGGATAAGGGCTTAATATCCAAAACACAGAAAGAACTCATACATCTCAACAGCAAAAGAAATCAACAACCCAATTAAAAAGGCGGGCAAAAGATCTGAGCAGTGATTTCTCCAAAGAAGGTATACGGATGGCCAACAGGCATATGGAAAGGGACTCAACATCATTAGCGATCAGAGAAATGCAAATCACAACTACAAGGAGATGTCACCTTACTCTGGTCAGAATGGCTCTCATTAACAAGACAAGAGACAAGTGTCGGAGAGGATGTGGAGAGAAGGGAACTCTCCTGCACTGCTGGCGGGAGGGCAGACTGGTGCAGCCAACTATGGAAAGCAGTATGGAGTATCCTCAGAAAACTAAGAATACATCTACCATGTGTATGATCCAGCTAGCCCACTGCTGGCTATTCATCCAAAGAACTTGAAAACACCAATGCAGAAAGACACATGCACCCCTAGGTTCACTGCAGCATTATTCACAACAGCCAGAACTTGGAAGCAACCTAGGTGCCCATCAGGGGAAGAATGGATGAAGAAGATGTGGTATGTATACACAATGGAATGCTACTCGGCCCTAAGAAATGATGAGATCCGACCATTTGCGACAACGTGGAGGGACCTTGAGGGTATTATGTGAAGCGAAATAAATCAGAGGGAGAAAGTCAAACTCCAGACACCGTGTGATCTCACTCATAAGGAGAAGATAAAAACAACGACAAACGCACACAGAGCAAAGGAGATTGGATTGCTGGTTACCATAGGGGGAGGGGGGAGGGGAGAGAGCCAAAGGGGCGATGAGGCTCACATGTGAGGTGACCGACTATAATTAGTTTTCGGGTGGTGAACACCATGTAATCTACACAGAATTCGAAATATATTACAACGTACATCTGAAAGCTATATCATCTTAGAATCCACTGTTACTGCAATAAAATAACATAAAATAAAATAAAATAAAATAAAATAAAGACGTGTAGGAGGCTCAAGAGGCTAACAGGCTTTTGAAAAGTTATTCCAGGGATTTTTATGGCTTAGCTCAGGGCGGCAGACACCAGCCTGAGACACAGCTGTGCCACAGCCACTAACTTCAACTAAACTCTATTCCGACTGGAGGGAAATCAAAACTACTGTAATCATAATTTCTTGAAGGCTTCACTTTGTGCCAGATCCTGTGCCACTGCTTTGCACCAACTGTCTCATTCAATCCTCACCTCCAAAAGGTAGGTTACCGTTATTCTCCCATTGGAAAGGCGAGCAGGCGGAAGCAGAAAGATGGCAATCTGCCTGGCATTCACAGAAGGATTCTCTAGGTAATGACATGACTTTTGGACAAGATTTCAAGGTTTAACACATTACGGTGGAGATGCAGATCCAGTATCACAGAACGTGAAAAACACTGAGTCCTGCCAAATGTCTTAAAACACTAATTATGGATCCTCACAATCTCTTGGCCTGTTTTCTCAGATGAGGGAAAACCCAGCGTGAAAAACCGTTGATGAGATGTCTGCAGAGGAGGACTACATCTGGTCTTTAAAGGCGGGACCTATCCCAGTAGATTCTGAGTCAGTGGGTCCAGAGTAGGCCTTGAGCGTCTCTGTTCTTTTCCAAAGCCCCACAGGCTACACTTCCGTGCCCTTGGAGTTGGGAAGTACAGTCATGCCCTACATCGGGACGTTTCAGTCAACAACGGGGGTCCCATCAGATTAGTCCCATATGGCCTAGGTGTGTAGGAGGCTCTGCCATCCAGGTTTAGGAACTCCGTGGTGTTTGCACAGTCTCGAGATTGCCTGACCATGACACACTCCTCAGAACTCATCCCCACTGTTAAGCAAAGCATGACTCTACTGCCTTGGATTCTCCACGGTCCCAGACCCTGCACTGTTTAGATGACTGCACACGCAGAGGGCACCGTGTCTGAGGCAGAGAGCAGCTGCAATCACAAAAGCTCTCGACAGAGAGTCAAGGAAAGGCGTGCTCTGCTTACACGACTCTCTACTTTTCTCTGGGTCTGAACCATTTCCTAGCTAATCTGCCTTGTTTGACCGAGCAGCTTTGCCAAAAAAAAAAAAAAAAAAACGAACACAAAGTCACCAACAAACACTAAACAAACCAATATAAACAATACATATTAAATAAGCCTAACCCTACTATGCTACTGAAAAGGCTTTTATTTCCCTGGGATAATTTGGACAGCATTAGATTGTTTTACCAAGAGCAGCCAAGTCGAGGCAGATTATTTCTAATTCCACAGTGCTGCAGATGCGGTCAGTAGCAACTGCAAGCCGGAAAGGAAACAAAACAAAGTTGGGTGTAATCCATTCAAGTTCACACGTTTCACCAGGGACAGCCTCCAAGCCTTGAATACTTAGGTATGCATTTAGCCATTTCTTTAATCAACCACTACTAACGCCTACTAAAGGCCAGACACTGCTCTAAGTACTTTACGGATATGAAATATCCTCTCACCTTTACACTCACCTATGGAGTGCGTATGATAATCATCCCCGTTTTACAGATCAGGAAACTGACACACAGAATGGTACAGTAACTTGCCCAAGTTCACACAGCCCGTAGGTGGCAGAGCCAGGACCCATGTGACAGAGTCTGGCTCCAGAGGCCACGTTCTGAATCACCACGCTCAGTCTCCAAAAACCTACAGAAAGCGCCAGCCTCAATCGAAAAGTTTTGTTTTCCCCACCCTACAGTCCCTACGCGGCGGCCCCAGTCTCCAGGGCATTCTTTCAGCTCCTCTGACAGGCCATACTCCTCCCGTGCCCTGTCCCAACACTCTCCCGCACAAGTCCTCCTTGTCTTTTAGGCATCTGCTCTCAGCTTCCACATCACTGCCTGAGTCACAAAGGCTAACAGGAAATGCCGTAGTTCTCAACACTCAACACAAAATTGCCTTTACGTATCTCCTAGGCAATTGGTTGCTGCCTGTCTGTCCTTTCCAACCGGGCTGTGAGGTCCAGTACGTCAAACACCCTGTCAGTCCTGCTCACCAAGTGTCCAAGCCACTGAACACGCACCGACCAGAGGAAAGGAAGGACTTGTCCCAAAGTCAACTCTCCAGACTTTCTGTGGAAGGAGGGAACGAACGGAGCACCCTCCAGCCTCACGCTTTCTCTTCCATACTTTCAAGTGTGGGGCACATACCTGTGCTCACCACGCTCCCCGGACAGCCCCCACTGCACCCCTAACAGGTAGACTTCTGCACAGTCAAGGGCTTTGGAAAGCACTGGCTCTGCACACAAATATTGTGTGGCCCTCGACAGGCCACTTCCCCTGAACCGGCCTGAGCTTCAGGGCCACAACAGGCTTCGTGAAAACCCCAACGGAACGTAGCCTCGAAAAGAGGGAGACCCGCACTCCTCAGAACGCCTCGAGACCAGTGTCCTTATCGACTTGGCGTCTGTCCTTCCGAGAAGCCAAGACCACGGGGGGCGCTTCAGTGCCCGACTCCCGGGCACCGCATGCCCAGGCGGGCCCCGTGCCCGGCACACACCGCCCGTTCCACGAACGCCTGAAGCGCACGAAGAGACCCCCTCGCTCCCCGCGCCGCACAGCTGTCCCGCGACCTGACGGGCACCTCTTGGCGCACAAGCCTACTCCTCAGGGACACGCTCGCCTCCCACCAGCCCCCAGGCCCACGCCCCCCAGGTACCTCTCTCAGATGGAATCCTCTTCGCGGGCGCCCCGGTCGTCCGTGTCCGGCGAGCAGGAAGAGCGGGAGCTGAAGGAGGGCCTCCTCAGGCTAGCGGCCGTGGCCGCGGAGGGCCCGGGCTGCTGTGCCCAGCGGGGACACGGAGCGGCGTCCACGGACGCCGGGGGAACGGACGAGCCCGGCCCGGGAGAGAGCAGCACAGCGCGGCCGGCCTCCGCCGGGCTCGGCTCTGGGCAGGCAGGCGCGGCTCGCCGACGCCTCCCACGCCTCCCAGGACGGCGGCCCAGCAGCCGCGCGCTCCTCTCCTCGCGCGCGCGCGCGCCCGCCGCCGCCCAGACGCTGCCCGGCCGTTGCCCCGCCCCCCTCCGGCGGTGGACTGCGGACAGCGACAGGGACACCCTCCTGGGACAACTCCTGCGGCCCCGCCCGCACGCTTCGGACCTTCGCGGAGCGGGAAGGTGCGCTGACAGGGACGCAGGGTCCCCGCTACGCTCGCTCTCGGGGAACTGCAGCCTCCTCCCTCCGCTTTTACTTGAATGTCAGACCCGAAACCATGCAACCTCTACAAGAAAACATAGGCAGTAGGCTCTTTGACATCAGTCTTAGCAGCCTATTTTCAAGTACCACGTCTGACTGGGCAATGGAAACAAAATACAAAGTGAACAAATGGGACTACATCAAAGTCAAAAAAAATCCTCTGCACCGCAAAGGAAACCATCCACAAAACCAAAACACAACCTAACAACTGGGAGAAGATTCTTGCAAACCCTATATCGGATAAGGGCTTAATATCCAAAACACAGAAAGAACTCATACATCTCAACAGCAAAAGAAATCAACAACCCAATTAAAAAGGCGGGCAAAAGATCTGAGCAGTGATTTCTCCAAAGAAGGTATACGGATGGCCAACAGGCATATGGAAAGGGACTCAACATCATTAGCGATCAGAGAAATGCAAATCACAACTACAAGGAGATGTCACCTTACTCTGGTCAGAATGGCTCTCATTAACAAGACAAGAGACAAGTGTCGGAGAGGATGTGGAGAGAAGGGAACTCTCCTGCACTGCTGGCGGGAGGGCAGACTGGTGCAGCCAACTATGGAAAGCAGTATGGAGTATCCTCAGAAAACTAAGAATACATCTACCATGTGTATGATCCAGCTAGCCCACTGCTGGCTATTCATCCAAAGAACTTGAAAACACCAATGCAGAAAGACACATGCACCCCTAGGTTCACTGCAGCATTATTCACAACAGCCAGAACTTGGAAGCAACCTAGGTGCCCATCACGGGAAGAATGGATGAAGAAGATGTGGTATGTATACACAATGGAATGCTACTCGGCCCTAAGAAATGATGAGATCCGACCATTTGCGACAACGTGGAGGGACCTTGAGGGTATTATGTGAAGCGAAATAAATCAGAGGGAGAAAGTCAAACTCCAGACACCGTGTGATCTCACTCATAAGGAGAAGATAAAAACAACGACAAACGCACACAGAGCAAAGGAGATTGGATTGCTGGTTACCATAGGGGGAGGGGGGAGGGGAGAGAGCCAAAGGGGCGATGAGGCTCACATGTGAGGTGACCGACTATAATTAGTTTTCGGGTGGTGAACACCATGTAATCTACACAGAATTCGAAATATATTACAACGTACATCTGAAAGCTATATCATCTTAGAATCCACTGTTACTGCAATAAAATAACATAAAATAAAATAAAATAAAATAAAATAAAATAAAATAAAATAAAATAAAATAAAGACGTGTAGGAGGCTCAAGAGGCTAACAGGCTTTTGAAAAGTTATTCCAGGGATTTTTATGGCTTAGCTCAGGGCGGCAGACACCAGCCTGAGACACAGCTGTGCCACAGCCACTAACTTCAACTAAACTCTATTCCGACTGGAGGGAAATCAAAACTACTGTAATCATAATTTCTTGAAGGCTTCACTTTGTGCCAGATCCTGTGCCCACTGCTTTGCACCAACTGTCTCATTCAATCCTCACCTCCAAAAGGTAGGTTACCGTTATTCTCCCCATTGGAAAGGTGAGCAGGCGGAAGCAGAAAGATGGCAATCTGCCTGGCATTCACAGAAGGATTCTCTAGGTAATGACATGACTTTTGGACAAGATTTCAAGGTTTAACACATTACGGTGGAGATGCAGATCCCAGTATCACAGAACGTGAAAAACACTGAGTCCTGCCAAATGTCTTAAAACACTAATTATGGATCCTCACAATCTCTTGGCCTGTTTTCTCAGATGAGGGAAAACCCAGCGTGAAAAACCGTTGATGAGATGTCTGCAGAGGAGGACTACGTCTGGTCTTTAAAGGCGGGACCTATCCCAGTAGATTCTGAGTCAGTGGGTCCAGAGTAGGCCTTGAGCGTCTCTGTTCTTTTCCAAAGCCCCACAGGCTACACTTCCGTGCCCTTGGAGTTGGGAAGTACAGTCATGCCCTACATCGGGACGTTTCAGTCAACAACGGGGTCCCATCAGATTAGTCCCACATGGCCTAGGTGTGTAGGAGGCTCTGCCATCCAGGTTTAGGAACTCCGTGGTGTTTGCACAGTCTCGAGATTGCCTGACCATGACACACTCCTCAGAACTCATCCCCACTGTTAAGCAAAGCATGACTCTACTGCCTTGGATTCTCCACGGTCCCAGACCCTGCACTGTTTAGATGACTGCACACGCAGAGGGCACCGTGTCTGAGGCAGAGAGCAGCTGCAATCACAAAAGCTCTCGACAGAGAGTCAAGGAAAGGCGTGCTCTGCTTACACGACTCTCTACTTTTCTCTGGGTCTGAACCATTTCCTAGCTAATCTGCCTTGTTTGACCGAGCAGCTTTGCCAAAAAAAAAAAAAAAAAAAAAAAAAACGAACACAAAGTCACCAACAAACACTAAACAAACCAATATAAACAATACATATTAAATAAGCCTAACCCTACTATGCTACTGAAAAGGCTTTTATTTCCCTGGGATAATTTGGACAGCATTAGATTGTTTTACCAAGAGCAGCCAAGTCGAGGCAGATTATTTCTAATTCCACAGTGCTGCAGATGCGGTCAGTAGCAACTGCAAGCCGGAAAGGAAACAAAACAAAGTTGGGTGTAATCCATTCAAGTTCACACGTTTCACCAGGGACAGCCTCCAAGCCTTGAATACTTAGGTATGCATTTAGCCATTTCTTTAATCAACCACTACTAACGCCTACTAAAGGCCAGACACTGCTCTAAGTACTCTACGGATATGAAATATCCTCTCACCTTTACACTCACCTATGGAGTGCGTATGATAATCATCCCCGTTTTACAGATCAGGAAACTGACACACAGAATGGTACAGTAACTTGCCCAAGTTCACACAGCCCGTAGGTGGCAGAGCCAGGACCCATGTGACAGAGTCTGGCTCCAGAGGCCACGTTCTGAATCACCACGCTCAGTCTCCAAAAACCTACAGAAAGCGCCAGCCTCAATCGAAAAGTTTTGTTTTCCCCACCCTACAGTCCCTACGCGGCGGCCCCAGTCTCCAGGGCATTCTTTCAGCTCCTCTGACAGGCCATACTCCTCCCGTGCCCTGTCCCAACACTCTCCCGCACAAGTCCTCCTTGTCTTTTAGGCATCTGCTCTCAGCTTCCACATCACTGCCTGAGTCACAAAGGCTAACAGGAAATGCCGTAGTTCTCAACACTCAACACAAAATTGCCTTTACGTATCTCCTAGGCAATTGGTTGCTGCCTGTCTGTCCTTTCCAACCGGGCTGTGAGGTCCAGTACGTCAAACACCCTGTCAGTCCTGCTCACCAAGTGTCCAGGCCACTGAACACGCACCGACCAGAGGAAAGGAAGGACTTGTCCCAAAGTCAACTCTCCAGACTTTCTGTGGAAGGAGGGAACGAACGGAGCACCCTCCAGCCTCACGCTTTCTCTTCCATACTTTCAAGTGTGGGGCACATACCTGTGCTCACCACGCTCCCCGGACAGCCCCCACTGCACCCCTAACAGGTAGACTTCTGCACAGTCAAGGGCTTTGGAAAGCACTGGCTCTGCACACAAATATTGTGTGGCCCTCGACAGGCCACTTCCCCTGAACCGGCCTGAGCTTCAGGGCCACAACAGGCTTCGTGAAAACCCCAACGGAACGTAGCCTCGAAAAGAGGGAGACCCGCACTCCTCAGAACGCCTCGAGACCAGTGTCCTTATCGACTTGGCGTCTGTCCTTCCGAGAAGCCAAGACCACGGGGGGCGCTTCAGCGCCCGACTCCCGGGCACCGCATGCCCAGGCGGGCCCCGTGCCCGGCACACACCGCCCGTTCCACGAACGCCTGAAGCGCACGAAGAGACCCCCTCGCTCCCCGCGCCGCACAGCTGTCCCGCGACCTGACGGGCACCTCTTGGCGCACAAGCCTATTCCTCAGGGACACGCTCGCCTCCCACCAGCGCCCAGGCCCACGCCACCCAGGTACCTCTCTCAGATGGAATCGTCTTCGCGGGCGACCCCGTCGTCCGTGTCCGGCGAGCAGGAAGAGCGGGAGCTGAAGGAGGGCCTCCTCAGGCTAGCGGCCGTGGCCGAGGAGGGCCCGGGCTGCTGTGCCCAGCGGGGACACGGAGCGGCGTCCACGGACGCCGGGGGAACGGACGAGCCCGGCCCGGGAGGGAGCAGCACAGCGCGGCCGGCCTCCGCCGGGCTCGGCTCTGGGCAGGCAGGCGCGGCTCGCCGACGCCTCCC
This sequence comes from Equus caballus, assembly GCF_041296265.1. NCBI lineage: Eukaryota > Metazoa > Chordata > Mammalia > Perissodactyla > Equidae > Equus > Equus caballus. Next base: position 11,865 of record NW_027222339.1, read on the forward strand.
ACGCCTCCCAGGACGGCGGCCCAGCAGCCGCGCGCTCCTCTCCTCGCGCGCAGCGCGCGCGCCCGCCGCCGCCCAGACGCTGCCCGGCCGTTGCCCCGCCCCCCTCCGGCGGTGGACTGCGGACAGCGACAGGGACACCCTCCTGGGACAACTCCTGCGGCCCCGCCCGCACGCTTCGGACCTTCGCGGAGCGGGAAGGTGCGCTGACAGGGACGCAGGGTCCCCGCTACGCTCGCTCTCGGGGAACTGCAGCCTCCTCCCTCCGCTTTTACTTGAATGTCAGACCCGAAACCATGCAACCTCTACAAGAAAACATAGGCAGTAGGCTCTTTGACATCAGTCTTAGCAGCCTATTTTCAAGTACCACGTCTGACTGGGCAATGGAAACAAAATACAAAGTGAACAAATGGGACTACATCAAAGTCAAAAAAAATCCTCTGCACCGCAAAGGAAACCATCCACAAAACCAAAACACAACCTAACAACTGGGGAGAAGATTCTTGCAAACCCTATATCGGATAAGGGCTTAATATCCAAAACACAGAAAGAACTCATACATCTCAACAGCAAAAGAAATCAACAACCCAATTAAAAAGGCGGGCAAAAGATCTGAGCAGTGATTTCTCCAAAGAAGGTATACGGATGGCCAACAGGCATATGGAAAGGGACTCAACATCATTAGCGATCAGAGAAATGCAAATCACAACTACAAGGAGATGTCACCTTACTCTGGTCAGAATGGCTCTCATTAACAAGACAAGAGACAAGTGTCGGAGAGGATGTGGAGAGAAGGGAACTCTCCTGCACTGCTGGCGGGAGGGCAGACTGGTGCAGCCAACTATGGAAAGCAGTATGGAGTATCCTCAGAAAACTAAGAATACATCTACCATGTGTATGATCCAGCTAGCCCACTGCTGGCTATTCATCCAAAGAACTTGAAAACACCAATGCAGAAAGACACATGCACCCCTAGGTTCACTGCAGCATTATTCACAACAGCCAGAACTTGGAAGCAACCTAGGTGCCCATCACGGGAAGAATGGATGAAGAAGATGTGGTATGTATACACAATGGAATGCTACTCGGCCCTAAGAAATGATGAGATCCGACCATTTGCGACAACGTGGAGGGACCTTGAGGGTATTATGTGAAGCGAAATAAATCAGAGGGAGAAAGTCAAACTCCAGACACCGTGTGATCTCACTCATAAGGAGAAGATAAAAACAACGACAAACGCACACAGAGCAAAGGAGATTGGATTGCTGGTTACCATAGGGGGAGGGGGGAGGGGAGAGAGCCAAAGGGGCGATGAGGCTCACATGTGAGGTGACCGACTATAATTAGTTTTCGGGTGGTGAACACCATGTAATCTACACAGAATTCGAAATATATTACAACGTACATCTGAAAGCTATATCATCTTAGAATCCACTGTTACTGCAATAAAATAACATAAAATAAAATAAAATAAAATAAAATAAAGACGTGTAGGAGGCTCAAGAGGCTAACAGGCTTTTGAAAAGTTATTCCAGGGATTTTTATGGCTTAGCTCAGGGCGGCAGACACCAGCCTGAGACACAGCTGTGCCACAGCCACTAACTTCAACTAAACTCTATTCCGACTGGAGGGAAATCAAAACTACTGTAATCATAATTTCTTGAAGGCTTCACTTTGTGCCAGATCCTGTGCCCACTGCTTTGCACCAACTGTCTCATTCAATCCTCACCTCCAAAAGGTAGGTTACCATTATTCTCCCCATTGGAAAGGTGAGCAGGCGGAAGCAGAAAGATGGCAATCTGCCTGGCATTCACAGAAGGATTCTCTAGGTAATGACATGACTTTTGGACAAGATTTCAAGGTTTAACACATTACGGTGGAGATGCAGATCCCAGTATCACAGAACGTGAAAAACACTGAGTCCTGCCAAATGTCTTAAAACACTAATTATGGATCCTCACAATCTCTTGGCCTGTTTTCTCAGATGAGGGAAAACCCAGCGTGAAAAACCGTTGATGAGATGTCTGCAGAGGAGGACTACATCTGGTCTTTAAAGGCGGGACCTATCCCAGTAGATTCTGAGTCAGTGGGTCCAGAGTAGGCCTTGAGCGTCTCTGTTCTTTTCCAAAGCCCCACAGGCTACACTTCCGTGCCCTTGGAGTTGGGAAGTACAGTCATGCCCTACATCGGGACGTTTCAGTCAACAACGGGGGTCCCATCAGATTAGTCCCATATGGCCTAGGTGTGTAGGAGGCTCTGCCATCCAGGTTTAGGAACTCCGTGGTGTTTGCACAGTCTCGAGATTGCCTGACCATGACACACTCCTCAGAACTCATCCCCACTGTTAAGCAAAGCATGACTCTACTGCCTTGGATTCTCCACGGTCCCAGACCCTGCACTGTTTAGATGACTGCACACGCAGAGGGCACCGTGTCTGAGGCAGAGAGCAGCTGCAATCACAAAAGCTCTCGACAGAGAGTCAAGGAAAGGCGTGCTCTGCTTACACGACTCTCTACTTTTCTCTGGGTCTGAACCATTTCCTAGCTAATCTGCCTTGTTTGACCGAGCAGCTTTGCCAAAAAAAAAAAAAAAAAAACGAACACAAAGTCACCAACAAACACTAAACAAACCAATATAAACAATACATATTAAATAAGCCTAACCCTACTATGCTACTGAAAAGGCTTTTATTTCCCTGGGATAATTTGGACAGCATTAGATTGTTTTACCAAGAGCAGCCAAGTCGAGGCAGATTATTTCTAATTCCACAGTGCTGCAGATGCGGTCAGTAGCAACTGCAAGCCGGAAAGGAAACAAAACAAAGTTGGGTGTAATCCATTCAAGTTCACACGTTTCACCAGGGACAGCCTCCAAGCCTTGAATACTTAGGTATGCATTTAGCCATTTCTTTAATCAACCACTACTAACGCCTACTAAAGGCCAGACACTGCTCTAAGTACTTTACGGATATGAAATATCCTCTCACCTTTACACTCACCTATGGAGTGCGTATGATAATCATCCCCGTTTTACAGATCAGGAAACTGACACACAGAATGGTACAGTAACTTGCCCAAGTTCACACAGCCCGTAGGTGGCAGAGCCAGGACCCATGTGACAGAGTCTGGCTCCAGAGGCCACGTTCTGAATCACCACGCTCAGTCTCCAAAAACCTACAGAAAGCGCCAGCCTCAATCGAAAAGTTTTGTTTTCCCCACCCTACAGTCCCTACGCGGCGGCCCCAGTCTCCAGGGCATTCTTTCAGCTCCTCTGACAGGCCATACTCCTCCCGTGCCCTGTCCCAACACTCTCCCGCACAAGTCCTCCTTGTCTTTTAGGCATCTGCTCTCAGCTTCCACATCACTGCCTGAGTCACAAAGGCTAACAGGAAATGCCGTAGTTCTCAACACTCAACACAAAATTGCCTTTACGTATCTCCTAGGCAATTGGTTGCTGCCTGTCTGTCCTTTCCAACCGGGCTGTGAGGTCCAGTACGTCAAACACCCTGTCAGTCCTGCTCACCAAGTGTCCAAGCCACTGAACACGCACCGACCAGAGGAAAGGAAGGACTTGTCCCAAAGTCAACTCTCCAGACTTTCTGTGGAAGGAGGGAACGAACGGAGCACCCTCCAGCCTCACGCTTTCTCTTCCATACTTTCAAGTGTGGGGCACATACCTGTGCTCACCACGCTCCCCGGACAGCCCCCACTGCACCCCTAACAGGTAGACTTCTGCACAGTCAAGGGCTTTGGAAAGCACTGGCTCTGCACACAAATATTGTGTGGCCCTCGACAGGCCACTTCCCCTGAACCGGCCTGAGCTTCAGGGCCACAACAGGCTTCGTGAAAACCCCAACGGAACGTAGCCTCGAAAAGAGGGAGACCCGCACTCCTCAGAACGCCTCGAGACCAGTGTCCTTATCGACTTGGCGTCTGTCCTTCCGAGAAGCCAAGACCACGGGGGGCGCTTCAGTGCCCGACTCCCGGGCACCGCATGCCCAGGCGGGCCCCGTGCCCGGCACACACCGCCCGTTCCACGAACGCCTGAAGCGCACGAAGAGACCCCCTCGCTCCCCGCGCCGCACAGCTGTCCCGCGACCTGACGGGCACCTCTTGGCGCACAAGCCTACTCCTCAGGGACACGCTCGCCTCCCACCAGCCCCCAGGCCCACGCCCCCCAGGTACCTCTCTCAGATGGAATCCTCTTCGCGGGCGCCCCGGTCGTCCGTGTCCGGCGAGCAGGAAGAGCGGGAGCTGAAGGAGGGCCTCCTCAGGCTAGCGGCCGTGGCCGCGGAGGGCCCGGGCTGCTGTGCCCAGCGGGGACACGGAGCGGCGTCCACGGACGCCGGGGGAACGGACGAGCCCGGCCCGGGAGAGAGCAGCACAGCGCGGCCGGCCTCCGCCGGGCTCGGCTCTGGGCAGGCAGGCGCGGCTCGCCGACGCCTCCCACGCCTCCCAGGACGGCGGCCCAGCAGCCGCGCGCTCCTCTCCTCGCGCGCGCGCGCGCCCGCCGCCGCCCAGACGCTGCCCGGCCGTTGCCCCGCCCCCCTCCGGCGGTGGACTGCGGACAGCGACAGGGACACCCTCCTGGGACAACTCCTGCGGCCCCGCCCGCACGCTTCGGACCTTCGCGGAGCGGGAAGGTGCGCTGACAGGGACGCAGGGTCCCCGCTACGCTCGCTCTCGGGGAACTGCAGCCTCCTCCCTCCGCTTTTACTTGAATGTCAGACCCGAAACCATGCAACCTCTACAAGAAAACATAGGCAGTAGGCTCTTTGACATCAGTCTTAGCAGCCTATTTTCAAGTACCACGTCTGACTGGGCAATGGAAACAAAATACAAAGTGAACAAATGGGACTACATCAAAGTCAAAAAAAATCCTCTGCACCGCAAAGGAAACCATCCACAAAACCAAAACACAACCTAACAACTGGGGAGAAGATTCTTGCAAACCCTATATCGGATAAGGGCTTAATATCCAAAACACAGAAAGAACTCATACATCTCAACAGCAAAAGAAATCAACAACCCAATTAAAAAGGCGGGCAAAAGATCTGAGCAGTGATTTCTCCAAAGAAGGTATACGGATGGCCAACAGGCATATGGAAAGGGACTCAACATCATTAGCGATCAGAGAAATGCAAATCACAACTACAAGGAGATGTCACCTTACTCTGGTCAGAATGGCTCTCATTAACAAGACAAGAGACAAGTGTCGGAGAGGATGTGGAGAGAAGGGAACTCTCCTGCACTGCTGGCGGGAGGGCAGACTGGTGCAGCCAACTATGGAAAGCAGTATGGAGTATCCTCAGAAAACTAAGAATACATCTACCATGTGTATGATCCAGCTAGCCCACTGCTGGCTATTCATCCAAAGAACTTGAAAACACCAATGCAGAAAGACACATGCACCCCTAGGTTCACTGCAGCATTATTCACAACAGCCAGAACTTGGAAGCAACCTAGGTGCCCATCACGGGAAGAATGGATGAAGAAGATGTGGTATGTATACACAATGGAATGCTACTCGGCCCTAAGAAATGATGAGATCCGACCATTTGCGACAACGTGGAGGGACCTTGAGGGTATTATGTGAAGCGAAATAAATCAGAGGGAGAAAGTCAAACTCCAGACACCGTGTGATCTCACTCATAAGGAGAAGATAAAAACAACGACAAACGCACACAGAGCAAAGGAGATTGGATTGCTGGTTACCATAGGGGGAGGGGGGAGGGGAGAGAGCCAAAGGGGCGATGAGGCTCACATGTGAGGTGACCGACTATAATTAGTTTTCGGGTGGTGAACACCATGTAATCTACACAGAATTCGAAATATATTACAACGTACATCTGAAAGCTATATCATCTTAGAATCCACTGTTACTGCAATAAAATAACATAAAATAAAATAAAATAAAGACGTGTAGGAGGCTCAAGAGGCTAACAGGCTTTTGAAAAGTTATTCCAGGGATTTTTATGGCTTAGCTCAGGGCGGCAGACACCAGCCTGAGACACAGCTGTGCCACAGCCACTAACTTCAACTAAACTCTATTCCGACTGGAGGGAAATCAAAACTACTGTAATCATAATTTCTTGAAGGCTTCACTTTGTGCCAGATCCTGTGCCCACTGCTTTGCACCAACTGTCTCATTCAATCCTCACCTCCAAAAGGTAGGTTACCGTTATTCTCCCCATTGGAAAGGTGAGCAGGCGGAAGCAGAAAGATGGCAATCTGCCTGGCATTCACAGAAGGATTCTCTAGGTAATGACATGACTTTTGGACAAGATTTCAAGGTTTAACACATTACGGTGGAGATGCAGATCCCAGTATCACAGAACGTGAAAAACACTGAGTCCTGCCAAATGTCTTAAAACACTAATTATGGATCCTCACAATCTCTTGGCCTGTTTTCTCAGATGAGGGAAAACCCAGCGTGAAAAACCCTTGATGAGATGTCTGCAGAGGAGGACTACGTCTGGTCTTTAAAGGCGGGACCTATCCCAGTAGATTCTGAGTCAGTGGGTCCAGAGTAGGCCTTGAGCGTCTCTGTTCTTTTCCAAAGCCCCACAGGCTACACTTCCGTGCCCTTGGAGTTGGGAAGTACAGTCATGCCCTACATCGGGACGTTTCAGTCAACAACGGGGGTCCCATCAGATTAGTCCCACATGGCCTAGGTGTGTAGGAGGCTCTGCCATCCAGGTTTAGGAACTCCGTGGTGTTTGCACAGTCTCGAGATTGCCTGACCATGACACACTCCTCAGAACTCATCCCCACTGTTAAGCAAAGCATGACTCTACTGCCTTGGATTCTCCACGGTCCCAGACCCTGCACTGTTTAGATGACTGCACACGCAGAGGGCACCGTGTCTGAGGCAGAGAGCAGCTGCAATCACAAAAGCTCTCGACAGAGAGTCAAGGAAAGGCGTGCTCTGCTTACACGACTCTCTACTTTTCTCTGGGTCTGAACCATTTCCTAGCTAATCTGCCTTGTTTGACCGAGCAGCTTTGCCAAAAAAAAAAAAAAAAAAAAAAAAAAACGAACACAAAGTCACCAACAAACACTAAACAAACCAATATAAACAATACATATTAAATAAGCCTAACCCTACTATGCTACTGAAAAGGCTTTTATTTCCCTGGGATAATTTGGACAGCATTAGATTGTTTTACCAAGAGCAGCCAAGTCGAGGCAGATTATTTCTAATTCCACAGTGCTGCAGATGCGGTCAGTAGCAACTGCAAGCCGGAAAGGAAACAAAACAAAGTTGGGTGTAATCCATTCAAGTTCACACGTTTCACCAGGGACAGCCTCCAAGCCTTGAATACTTAGGTATGCATTTAGCCATTTCTTTAATCAACCACTACTAACGCCTACTAAAGGCCAGACACTGCTCTAAGTACTCTACGGATATGAAATATCCTCTCACCTTTACACTCACCTATGGAGTGCGTATGATAATCATCCCCGTTTTACAGATCAGGAAACTGACACACAGAATGGTACAGTAACTTGCCCAAGTTCACACAGCCCGTAGGTGGCAGAGCCAGGACCCATGTGACAGAGTCTGGCTCCAGAGGCCACGTTCTGAATCACCACGCTCAGTCTCCAAAAACCTACAGAAAGCGCCAGCCTCAATCGAAAAGTTTTGTTTTCCCCACCCTACAGTCCCTACGCGGCGGCCCCAGTCTCCAGGGCATTCTTTCAGCTCCTCTGACAGGCCATACTCCTCCCGTGCCCTGTCCCAACACTCTCCCGCACAAGTCCTCCTTGTCTTTTAGGCATCTGCTCTCAGCTTCCACATCACTGCCTGAGTCACAAAGGCTAACAGGAAATGCCGTAGTTCTCAACACTCAACACAAAATTGCCTTTACGTATCTCCTAGGCAATTGGTTGCTGCCTGTCTGTCCTTTCCAACCGGGCTGTGAGGTCCAGTACGTCAAACACCCTGTCAGTCCTGCTCACCAAGTGTCCAGGCCACTGAACACGCACCGACCAGAGGAAAGGAAGGACTTGTCCCAAAGTCAACTCTCCAGACTTTCTGTGGAAGGAGGGAACGAACGGAGCACCCTCCAGCCTCACGCTTTCTCTTCCATACTTTCAAGTGTGGGGCACATACCTGTGCTCACCACGCTCCCCGGACAGCCCCCACTGCACCCCTAACAGGTAGACTTCTGCACAGTCAAGGGCTTTGGAAAGCACTGGCTCTGCACACAAATATTGTGTGGCCCTCGACAGGCCACTTCCCCTGAACCGGCCTGAGCTTCAGGGCCACAACAGGCTTCGTGAAAACCCCAACGGAACGTAGCCTCGAAAAGAGGGAGACCCGCACTCCTCAGAACGCCTCGAGACCAGTGTCCTTATCGACTTGGCGTCTGTCCTTCCGAGAAGCCAAGACCACGGGGGGCGCTTCAGCGCCCGACTCCCGGGCACCGCATGCCCAGGCGGGCCCCGTGCCCGGCACACACCGCCCGTTCCACGAACGCCTGAAGCGCACGAAGAGACCCCCTCGCTCCCCGCGCCGCACAGCTGTCCCGCGACCTGACGGGCACCTCTTGGCGCACAAGCCTATTCCTCAGGGACACGCTCGCCTCCCACCAGCGCCCAGGCCCACGCCACCCAGGTACCTCTCTCAGATGGAATCGTCTTCGCGGGCGACCCCGTCGTCCGTGTCCGGCGAGCAGGAAGAGCGGGAGCTGAAGGAGGGCCTCCTCAGGCTAGCGGCCGTGGCCGAGGAGGGCCCGGGCTGCTGTGCCCAGCGGGGACACGGAGCGGCGTCCACGGACGCCGGGGGAACGGACGAGCCCGGCCCGGGAGGGAGCAGCACAGCGCGGCCGGCCTCCGCCGGGCTCGGCTCTGGGCAGGCAGGCGCGGCTCGCCGACGCCTCCCACGCCTCCCAGGACGGCGGCCCAGCAGCCGCGCGCTCCTCTCCTCGCGCGCGCGCTCGCCCGCCGCCGCCCAGACGCTGCCCGGCCGTTGCCCCACCCCCCTCCGGCGGTGGACTGCGGACAGCGACAGGGACACCCTCCTGGGACAACTCCTGCGGCCCCGCCCGCACGCTTCGGACCTTCGCGGAGCGGGAAGGTGCGCTGACAGGGACGCAGGGTCCCCGCTACGCTCGCTCTCGGGGAACTGCAGCCTCCTCCCTCCGCTTTTACTTGAATGTCAGACCCGAAACCATGCAACCTCTACAAGAAAACATAGGCAGTAGGCTCTTTGACATCAGTCTTAGCAGCCTATTTTCAAGTACCACGTCTGACTGGGCAATGGAAACAAAATACAAAGTGAACAAATGGGACTACATCAAAGTCAAAAAAAATCCTCTGCACCGCAAAGGAAACCATCCACAAAACCAAAACACAACCTAACAACTGGGGAGAAGATTCTTGCAAACCCTATATCGGATAAGGGCTTAATATCCAAAACACAGAAAGAACTCATACATCTCAACAGCAAAAGAAATCAACAACCCAATTAAAAAGGCGGGCAAAAGATCTGAGCAGTGATTTCTCCAAAGAAGGTATACGGATGGCCAACAGGCATATGGAAAGGGACTCAACATCATTAGCGATCAGAGAAATGCAAATCACAACTACAAGGAGATGTCACCTTACTCTGGTCAGAATGGCTCTCATTAACAAGACAAGAGACAAGTGTCGGAGAGGATGTGGAGAGAAGGGAACTCTCCTGCACTGCTGGCGGGAGGGCAGACTGGTGCAGCCAACTATGGAAAGCAGTATGGAGTATCCTCAGAAAACTAAGAATACATCTACCATGTGTATGATCCAGCTAGCCCACTGCTGGCTATTCATCCAAAGAACTTGAAAACACCAATGCAGAAAGACACATGCACCCCTAGGTTCACTGCAGCATTATTCACAACAGCCAGAACTTGGAAGCAACCTAGGTGCCCATCACGGGAAGAATGGATGAAGAAGATGTGGTATGTATACACAATGGAATGCTACTCGGCCCTAAGAAATGATGAGATCCGACCATTTGCGACAACGTGGAGGGACCTTGAGGGTATTATGTGAAGCGAAATAAATCAGAGGGAGAAAGTCAAACTCCAGACACCGTGTGATCTCACTCATAAGGAGAAGATAAAAACAACGACAAACGCACACAGAGCAAAGGAGATTGGATTGCTGGTTACCATAGGGGGAGGGGGGAGGGGAGAGAGCCAAAGGGGCGATGAGGCTCACATGTGAGGTGACCGACTATAATTAGTTTTCGGGTGGTGAACACCATGTAATCTACACAGAATTCGAAATATATTACAACGTACATCTGAAAGCTATATCATCTTAGAATCCACTGTTACTGCAATAAAATAACATAAAATAAAATAAAATAAAATAACATAAATAAAATAAAATAAAATAAAGACGTGTAGGAGGCTCAAGAGGCTAACAGGCTTTTGAAAAGTTATTCCAGGGATTTTTATGGCTTAGCTCAGGGCGGCAGACACCAGCCTGAGACACAGCTGTGCCACAGCCACTAACTTCAACTAAACTCTATTCCGACTGGAGGGAAATCAAAACTACTGTAATCATAATTTCTTGAAGGCTTCACTTTGTGCCAGATCCTGTGCCCACTGCTTTGCACCAACTGTCTCATTCAATCCTCACCTCCAAAAGGTAGGTTACCGTTATTCTCCCCATTGGAAAGGTGAGCAGGCGGAAGCAGAAAGATGGCAATCTGCCTGGCATTCACAGAAGGATTCTCTAGGTAATGACATGACTTTTGGACAAGATTTCAAGGTTTAACACATTATGGTGGAGATGCAGATCCCAGTATCACAGAACGTGAAAAACACTGAGTCCTGCCAAATGTCTTAAAACACTAATTATGGATCCTCACAAGCTCTTGGCCTGTTTTCTCAGATGAGGGAAAACCCAGCGTGAAAAACCGTTGATGAGATGTCTGCAGAGGAGGACTACGTCTGGTCTTTAAAGGCGGGACCTATCCCAGTAGATTCTGAGTCAGTGGGTCCAGAGTAGGCCTTGAGCGTCTCTGTTCTTTTCCAAAGCCCCACAGGCTACACTTCCGTGCCCTTGGAGTTGGGAAGTACAGTCATGCCCTACATCGGGACGTTTCAGTCAACAACGGGGGTCCCATCAGATTAGTCCCACATGGCCTAGGTGTGTAGGAGGCTCTGCCATCCAGGTTTAGGAACTCCGTGGTGTTTGCACAGTCTCGAGATTGCCTGACCATGACACACTCCTCAGAACTCATCCCCACTGTTAAGCAAAGCATGACTCTACTGCCTTGGATTCTCCACGGTCCCAGACCCTGCACTGTTTAGATGACTGCACACGCAGAGGGCACCGTGTCTGAGGCAGAGAGCAGCTGCAATCACAAAAGCTCTCGACAGAGAGTCAAGGAAAGGCGTGCTCTGCTTACACGACTCTCTACTTTTCTCTGGGTCTGAACCATTTCCTAGCTAATCTGCCTTGTTTGACCGAGCAGCTTTGCCAAAAAAAAAAAAAAAAAAACGAACACAAAGTCACCAACAAACACTAAACAAACCAATATAAACAATACATATTAAATAAGCCTAACCCTACTATGCTACTGAAAAGGCTTTTATTTCCCTGGGATAATTTGGACAGCATTAGATTGTTTTACCAAGAGCAGCCAAGTCGAGGCAGATTATTTCTAATTCCACAGTGCTGCAGATGCGGTCAGTAGCAACTGCAAGCCGGAAAGGAAACAAAACAAAGTTGGGTGTAATCCATTCAAGTTCACACGTTTCACCAGGGACAGCCTCCAAGCCTTGAATACTTAGGTATGCATTTAGCCATTTCTTTAATCAACCACTACTAACGCCTACTAAAGGCCAGACACTGCTCTAAGTACTTTACGGATATGAAATATCCTCTCACCTTTACACTCACCTATGGAGTGCGTATGATAATCATCCCCGTTTTACAGATCAGGAAACTGACACACAGAATGGTACAGTAACTTGCCCAAGTTCACACAGCCCGTAGGTGGCAGAGCCAGGACCCATGTGACAGAGTCTGGCTCCAGAGGCCACGTTCTGAATCACCACGCTCAGTCTCCAAAAACCTACAGAAAGCGCCAGCCTCAATCGAAAAGTTTTGTTTTCCCCACCCTACAGTCCCTACGCGGCGGCCCCAGTCTCCAGGGCATTCTTTCAGCTCCTCTGACAGGCCATACTCCTCCCGTGCCCTGTCCCAACACTCTCCCGCACAAGTCCTCCTTGTCTTTTAGGCATCTGCTCTCAGCTTCCACATCACTGCCTGAGTCACAAAGGCTAACAGGAAATGCCGTAGTTCTCAACACTCAACACAAAATTGCCTTTACGTATCTCCTAGGCAATTGGTTGCTGCCTGTCTGTCCTTTCCAACCGGGCTGTGAGGTCCAGTACGTCAAACACCCTGTCAGTCCTGCTCACCAAGTGTCCAGGCCACTGAACACGCACCGACCAGAGGAAAGGAAGGACTGGTCCCAAAGTCAACTCTCCAGACTTTCTGTGGAAGGAGGGAACGAACGGAGCACCCTCCAGCCTCACGCTTTCTCTTCCATACTTTCAAGTGTGGGGCACATACCTGTGCTCACAACGCTCCCCGGACAGCCCCCACTGCACCCCTAACAGGTAGACTTCTGCACAGTCAAGGGCTTTGGAAAGCACTGGCTCTGCACACAAATATTACGTGGCCCTCGACAGGCTACTTCCCCTGAACCGGCCTGAGCTTCAGGGCCACAACAGGCTTCAGGAAAACCCCAATGGAACGTAGCCTCGAAATGAGGGAGACCCGCACTCCTCAGAACGCCTCGAGACCAGTGTCCTTATCGACTTGGCGTCTGTCCTTCCGAGAAGCCGAGACCACGGGGGGCGCTTCCAGCGCCCGACTCCCGGGCACCGCATGCCCAGGCTGGCCCCGTGCCCGGCACACACCGCCCGTTCCACGAACGCCTGAAGCGCACGAAGAGACCCCCTCGCTCCCCGCGCCGCACAGCAGTCCCGCCACCTGACGGGCACCTCTTGGCGCACAAGCCTATTCCTCAGGGACGCGCTCCCCTCCCACCAGCCCCCAGGCCCACGCCCCCAGGTACCTCTCCCAGATGGAATCATCTTCGCAGGCGCCCCGGTCGTCCGTGTCCGGCGAGCAGGAAGAGCGGGAGCTGAAAGACGGCCTCCTCAGGCTAGCGGCCGTGGCTGTGCACGGCCCGGGCTGCTGTGCCCAGCGGGGACACGGAGCGGCGTCCACGGACGCCGGGGGAACGGACGAGCCCGGCCCGGGAGAGAGCAGCACAGCGCGGCCGGCCTCCGCCGGGCTCGGCTCTGGGCAGGCAGGCGCGGCTGGCGACGCCTCCCACGCCTCCCAGGACGGTGGCCCAGCAGCCGCGCGCTCCTCTCCTCGCGCGCGCGCGCGCGCCCCCGCCGCCGCCCAGACGCTGCCCGGCCGTTGCCCCGCCCCCCCTCCGGCGGTGGACTGCGGACAGCGACAGGGACACCCTCCTGGCAGAACTCCTGCGGCCCCGCCCACACGCTTCGGACCTTCGCGGAGCGGGAAGGTGCCCTGAGTTATATACCCCCAAAGAGGATGCTTTACATATGATTGAAATGTCCCTCCCACAGTAGTCACAAGATTGCCCTTTGGGCACAGCGCTTGATGGACACAGCAGGTAGTGGGGTCTGCTATCTTGGTGGGCGTAGCAGGAGGCAACTCTATTGTCTCAAGCTGGGTGGTCACAGGTGAGCACAGCAATCAGTTCCTAGCCTAAGGAAAGATGCTTAATCCTTAAGGAAATGCCAACGTTGGGAGGGGGAGGGAAGTTGCACCTTTATCTCAAGGGCCTTCGCTCTTGCCATAGGGAATCTCTAAAGCAGATATACAATGCATGCTCAACTGCCTCGGTTCAGGCCCTTTTGGAAAGACAAGGTCAGGCCGAATTAGGTTTACACCAAATGGCTTCCTCATATTCTCCAATATATCCTATTGCTTGCCATTTTTATTTGTCACTTCATTACATATAGTTACGGAAAAAGTCACGAGGCTGATTTAGAAATTTTGGATAAATTATTTTTACATATCACCCATGAAGAGACTATATAGCTTATTGAATTGAAATGGCTTTAAAACCATGTGAATTAAACTGAATGTGGCTACAACTAAAGAACTTGGGGGATAGGAGAATATTGGAGATTATTGATCTTTAACTTCTGCATTCTTTGGATAAAAATTTCAGAGAATTTTGTGGTAAAGGAATTTCTTGCCACTAATGGGGGTAAATATAAAAAGTAAAATGCGTGATCAAAGTTGATAATATCAAGGTTTCTCTGAAAATAGGGAGTTATGAGAAAACAAGTAAAATGGCATTAAGTATAGAAATAAAAGTTCTGCTTTCCAGACAAGCTCAGTTATGTTTGCTAAAAACAACAAATCCAGCTTGTCTCTGACTCTTCTTCAGCTTTTCTTTTGGATCATCTCCTCCTAGTTTTTGTGATACTTTGCTTCTGTGTTGTTATCTGTGGAAGTATGTTCTGTCGCAAATATCATGTTATGCTATCACTTTCTGAATTTTTCGGACTGGGTTTTAATGCCTTTTGTACTAGTATACTTTTTTCTTTTCTTTGAGTTCTAAAACACTGTTTGATTTGCTTAAGGGCACATTTTCTAGCCCTTGATTTATATCATGTATAAGAGTGTAAACAGACTTCTGATCTGTATATTACCCCCTTAGACTTGTTCACATAATCTTGGGAGGAGGAAAAAATAATGTTGCTGAATATTTTTGGATTAGCATTTAAATTATTCTAAGGATTCATGAATTTACTCAAAAGCCGCTATTTGGCTTCAGCCTTTGCAATGCTGAATAGTTGAATGCCTACTTCAACAACATTTCTGCATCCCTGAACCCACATGTGATCAATGACCATGCCACTGTGTGGGTTATCATCATATAACATCATAAGGGTAACAATGTCAATAATATGAGCAAGGCATGGCATTTGGATTCATTGTTAATATCTGAATATTCACTTGCAAATATTGGCAAGCACTCTACGTGTAACTTGTAGTGAAATTTTCTTTTGTCAAAGACAAACTGGGGCTGGCCTGGTGGCGCAGCGGTTAAGTGCACATGTTCCACTTTGGCAGCCTGGGGTTTGCCGGTTTGGATCCTGGTGTGGACATGGCACCACTTGACAAGCCATGCTGTGGCAGGCGTCCCACATATAAGTAGAGGAAGATGAGCATGGATGTTAGCTCAGGGCCAGTCTTCCTCCCCAAAAAGAGGAGGATTGGCAGCAGATGTTAGCTCAGGGCTAATCTTCCTCAAAAATAAATAAATAAATAAATAAATAAACAAAGACAAACTATTTGACATACAAGATATTTTAGAACTTCCTTGTCATATACTTAAACAATATGTTATAGGAGCTATTGCATATTTAAAAGGTTACTTGGATGAAAGAATGCTGTAACACTGTGCTTTTGCAGACATTAATATCCACAGTGCAGGGGCTGGTCTGGGGCATAGTGGTTAAGTTCGCACACTACGCTTTGGAGGCCCACAGTTCACAGGTTTGGATCTCCAGTGTGAACCGAGCACCGCTTGTCAAGCCATGCTGTGGCAGCATCCCACATAAAATAGAGGAAGATTAGCACAGGTGTTAGCTCAGTGACAATCCTCCTCAAGCAAAGAGGAAGATTGGCAACAGATGTTAGCTCAGGGCCAATCTTCCTCACCAAGAAAAACACCCCACAAAAAAAACGAGTGCAGGATTTCTGACAATCATTTCCTGCAGAGAAAGTGGTTTGTTTGCTGTTATTTACTTGTTGGAAAAGTAAGCAAACTAGTTTGCCTTAAGGTTACAAGTATTTATTTATAGTATATGGCATCTTCTGTAAAAATCTCCATATTCAACTATGGGGAAGGCCTCGAAATTGGTGTGCAAACAGCGAAAGCTGAGTTGCAGATGGAAAATCAGAGAGAATTTTGTCATTCTGAAAGCCAGTTACATTGTACCATTGCCACAATTCCAGCTCTGTGGTTTAAGTACATACAGATGTATTATCAATAAAAATGTAAAAAGGGCAACAACTTTAAGTCTGTTTTTGAAAAGACTCAGAAAGCCTTTCTAGAAGCAGCACACTTTCAGTTTGTGGGATTTTGTCGATAAAATTGCATCTTCACCATTGACCAAGTCTTTAATTCCAGGAGCTGAAAGGAGATAAGTTTTGCCTCAGTTACTATTAGAGAGATGACAGTATTGCTATCAGCAGTACCCATTACTGGCAGAATTAGCTGAAAAGTACTTTATTCTTCAATTGACCTAAATTGAGATTAAGTATGTTATTTAGTATCCGAAATGTGCATTATCATGAGCAACGGAGCAATCTAGGAGCTGATAATGTTGAGAAGTTATTGTTCGTGCAGCATGTTACATTTTAAAATGGTTACTAAGTTTTAAAATAAGCTAATTATAATTAGATCTTGACAAAATTTCACATTTATTCTTTTGGCGTAAGCGTTCAATCCAGGATGATGCTATTCAGCTTCAGCTGAATATGGATTTTACACTAAGTCATTGATAAAAAAGTATTTGCTGCATGTCTAACTTTTATGTCTAAAAAGATCTCAGAACTTTAGTATTTTGGGTTGCAAATATAAAACTGCATTATCTTACTATAGCATTTCACAAAACTAGCTGATAAGAGGTAATTTTAAGAT
>NW_027222340.1:0-23336 GCF_041296265.1 Equus caballus
TCATCATTTCTTAGGCCGAGTAGCATTCCATTGTGTATACATACCACATCTTCTTCATCCATTCTCCCGTGATGGGCACCTAGGTTGCTTCCAAGTTCTGGCTGTTGTGAATAATGCTGCAGTGAACCTAGGGGTGCATGTGTCTTTCTGCATTGGTGTTTTCAAGTTCTTTGGATGAATAGCCAGCAGTGGGCTAGCTGGATCATACACATGGTAGATGTATTCTTAGTTTTCTGAGGATACTCCATACTGCTTTCCATAGTTGGCTGCACCAGTCTGCCCTCCCGCCAGCAGTGCAGGAGAGTTCCCTTCTCTCACATCCTCTCCGACACTTGTCTCTTGTCTTGTTAATGAGAGCCATTCTGACCAGAGTAAGGTGACATCTCCTTGTAGTTGTGATTTGCATTTCTCTGATCGCTAATGATGTTGAGTCCCTTTCCATATGCCTGTTGGCCATCCGTATACCTTCTTTGGAGAAATCACTGCTCAGATCTTTTGCCCGCCTTTTTAATTGGGTTGTTGATTTCTTTTGCTGTTGAGATGTATGAGTTCTTTCTGTGTTTTGGATATTAAGCCCTTATCCGATATAGGGTTTGCAAGAATCTTCTCCCCAGTTGTTAGGTTGTGTTTTGGTTTTGTGGATGGTTTCCTTTGCGGTGCAGAGGATTTTTTTTGACTTTGATGTAGTCCCATTTGTTCACTTTGTATTTTGTTTCCATTGCCCAGTCAGACGTGGTACTTGAAAATAGGCTGCTAAGACTGATGTCAAAGAGCCTACTGCCTATGTTTTCTTGTAGAGGTTGCATGGTTTCGGGTCTGACATTCAAGTAAAAGCGGAGGGAGGAGGCTGCAGTTCCCCGAGAGCGAGCGTAGCGGGGACCCTGCGTCCCTGTCAGCGCACCTTCCCGCTCCGCGAAGGTCCGAAGCGTGCGGGCGGGGCCGCAGGAGTTGTCCCAGGAGGGTGTCCCTGTCGCTGTCCGCAGTCCACCGCCGGAGGGGGGCGGGGCAACGGCCGGGCAGCGTCTGGGCGGCGGCGGGCGCGCGCGCGCGCGAGGAGAGGAGCGCGCGGCTGCTGGGCCGCCGTCCTGGGAGGCGTGGGAGGCGTCGGCGAGCCGCGCCTGCCTGCCCAGAGCCGAGCCCGGCGGAGGCCGGCCGCGCTGTGCTGCTCCCTCCCGGGCCGGGCTCGTCCGTTCCCCCGGCGTCCGTGGACGCCGCTCCGTGTCCCCGCTGGGCACAGCAGCCCGGGCCCTCCTCGGCCACGGCCGCTAGCCTGAGGAGGCCCTCCTTCAGCTCCCGCTCTTCCTGCTCGCCGGACACGGACGACGGGGTCGCCCGCGAAGACGATTCCATCTGAGAGAGGTACCTGGGTGGCGTGGGCCTGGGCGCTGGTGGGAGGCGAGCGTGTCCCTGAGGAATAGGCTTGTGCGCCAAGAGGTGCCCGTCAGGTCGCGGGACAGCTGTGCGGCGCGGGGAGCGAGGGGGTCTCTTCGTGCGCTTCAGGCGTTCGTGGAACGGGCGGTGTGTGCCGGGCACGGGGCCCGCCTGGGCATGCGGTGCCCGGGAGTCGGGCGCTGAAGCGCCCCCCGTGGTCTTGGCTTCTCGGAAGGACAGACGCCAAGTCGATAAGGACACTGGTCTCGAGGCGTTCTGAGGAGTGCGGGTCTCCCTCTTTTCGAGGCTACGTTCCGTTGGGGTTTTCACGAAGCCTGTTGTGGCCCTGAAGCTCAGGCCGGTTCAGGGGAAGTGGCCTGTCGAGGGCCACACAATATTTGTGTGCAGAGCCAGTGCTTTCCAAAGCCCTTGACTGTGCAGAAGTCTACCTGTTAGGGGTGCAGTGGGGGCTGTCCGGGGAGCGTGGTGAGCACAGGTATGTGCCCCACACTTGAAAGTATGGAAGAGAAAGCGTGAGGCTGGAGGGTGCTCCGTTCGTTCCCTCCTTCCACAGAAAGTCTGGAGAGTTGACTTTGGGACAAGTCCTTCCTTTCCTCTGGTCGGTGCGTGTTCAGTGGCCTGGACACTTGGTGAGCAGGACTGACAGGGTGTTTGACGTACTGGACCTCACAGCCCGGTTGGAAAGGACAGACAGGCAGCAACCAATTGCCTAGGAGATACGTAAAGGCAATTTTGTGTTGAGTGTTGAGAACTACGGCATTTCCTGTTAGCCTTTGTGACTCAGGCAGTGATGTGGAAGCTGAGAGCAGATGCCTAAAAGACAAGGAGGACTTGTGCGGGAGAGTGTTGGGACAGGGCACGGGAGGAGTATGGCCTGTCAGAGGAGCTGAAAGAATGCCCTGGAGACTGGGGCCGCCGCGTAGGGACTGTAGGGTGGGGAAAACAAAACTTTTCGATTGAGGCTGGCGCTTTCTGTAGGTTTTTGGAGACTGAGCGTGGTGATTCAGAACGTGGCCTCTGGAGCCAGACTCTGTCACATGGGTCCTGGCTCTGCCACCTACGGGCTGTGTGAACTTGGGCAAGTTACTGTACCATTCTGTGTGTCAGTTTCCTGATCTGTAAAACGGGGATGATTATCATACGCACTCCATAGGTGAGTGTAAAGGTGAGAGGATATTTCATATCCGTAGAGTACTTAGAGCAGTGTCTGGCCTTTAGTAGGCGTTAGTAGTGGTTGATTAAAGAAATGGCTAAATGCATACCTAAGTATTCAAGGCTTGGAGGCTGTCCCTGGTGAAACGTGTGAACTTGAATGGATTACACCCAACTTTGTTTTGTTTCCTTTCCGGCTTGCAGTTGCTACTGACCGCATCTGCAGCACTGTGGAATTAGAAATAATCTGCCTCGACTTGGCTGCTCTTGGTAAAACAATCTAATGCTGTCCAAATTATCCCAGGGAAATAAAAGCCTTTTCAGTAGCATAGTAGGGTTAGGCTTATTTAATATGTATTGTTTATATTGGTTTGTTTAGTGTTTGTTGGTGACTTTGTGTTCGTTTTTTTTTTTTTTTTTTTTTTTTTTGGCAAAGCTGCTCGGTCAAACAAGGCAGATTAGCTAGGAAATGGTTCAGACCCAGAGAAAAGTAGAGAGTCGTGTAAGCAGAGCACGCCTTTCCTTGACTCTCTGTCGAGAGCTTTTGTGATTGCAGCTGCTCTCTGCCTCAGACACGGTGCCCTCTGCGTGTGCAGTCATCTAAACAGTGCAGGGTCTGGGACCGTGGAGAATCCAAGGCAGTAGAGTCATGCTTTGCTTAACAGTGGGGATGAGTTCTGAGGAGTGTGTCATGGTCAGGCAATCTCGAGACTGTGCAAACACCACGGAGTTCCTAAACCTGGATGGCAGAGCCTCCTACACACCTAGGCCATGTGGGACTAATCTGATGGGACCCCCGTTGTTGACTGAAACGTCCCGATGTAGGGCATGACTGTACTTCCCAACTCCAAGGGCACGGAAGTGTAGCCTGTGGGGCTTTGGAAAAGAACAGAGACGCTCAAGGCCTACTCTGGACCCACTGACTCAGAATCTACTGGGATAGGTCCCGCCTTTAAAGACCAGACGTAGTCCTCCTCTGCAGACATCTCATCAACGGTTTTTCACGCTGGGTTTTCCCTCATCTGAGAAAACAGGCCAAGAGATTGTGAGGATCCATAATTAGTGTTTTAAGACATTTGGCAGGACTCAGTGTTTTTCACGTTCTGTGATACTGGGATCTGCATCTCCACCGTAATGTGTTAAACCTTGAAATCTTGTCCAAAAGTCATGTCATTACCTAGAGAATCCTTCTGTGAATTCCAGGCAGATTGCCATCTTTCTGCTTCCGCCTGCTCACCTTTCCAATGGGGAGAATAACGGTAACCTACCTTTTGGAGGTGAGGATTGAATGAGACAGTTGGTGCAAAGCAGTGGGCACAGGATCTGGCACAAAGTGAAGCCTTCAAGAAATTATGATTACAGTAGTTTTGATTTCCCTCCAGTCGGAATAGAGTTTAGTTGAAGTTAGTGGCTGTGGCACAGCTGTGTCTCAGGCTGGTGTCTGCCGCCCTGAGCTAAGCCATAAAAATCCCTGGAATAACTTTTCAAAAGCCTGTTAGCCTCTTGAGCCTCCTACACGTCTTTATTTTATTTTATTTTATTTTATTTTATGTTATTTTATTTTATTTTATTTTATGTTATTTTATTGCAGTAACAGTGGATTCTAAGATGATATAGCTTTCAGATGTACGTTGTAATATATTTCGAATTCTGTGTAGATTACATGGGTGTTCACCACCCGAAAACTAATTATAGTCGGTCACCTCACATGTGAGCCTCATCGCCCCTTTGGCTCTCTCCCCTCCCCCCTCCCCCTATGGTAACCAGCAATCCAATCTCCTTTGCTCTGTGTGCGTTTGTCGTTGTTTTTATCTTCTCCTTATGAGTGAGATCACACGGTGTCTGGAGTTTGACTTTCTCCCTCTGATTTATTTCGCTTCACATAATACCCTCAAGGTCCCTCCACGTTGTCGCAAATGGTCGGATCTCATCATTTCTTAGGGCCGAGTAGCATTCCATTGTGTATACATACCACATCTTCTTCATCCATTCTTCCCGTGATGGGCACCTAGGTTGCTTCCAAGTTCTGGCTGTTGTGAATAATGCTGCAGTGAACCTAGGGGTGCATGTGTCTTTCTGCATTGGTGTTTTCAAGTTCTTTGGATGAATAGCCAGCAGTGGGCTAGCTGGATCATACACATGGTAGATGTATTCTTAGTTTTCTGAGGATACTCCATACTGCTTTCCATAGTTGGCTGCACCAGTCTGCCCTCCCGCCAGCAGTGCAGGAGAGTTCCCTTCTCTCCACATCCTCTCCGACACTTGTCTCTTGTCTTGTTAATGAGAGCCATTCTGACCAGAGTAAGGTGACATCTCCTTGTAGTTGTGATTTGCATTTCTCTGATCGCTAATGATGTTGAGTCCCTTTCCATATGCCTGTTGGCCATCCGTATACCTTCTTTGGAGAAATCACTGCTCAGATCTTTTGCCCGCCTTTTTAATTGGGTTGTTGATTTCTTTTGCTGTTGAGATGTATGAGTTCTTTCTGTGTTTTGGATATTAAGCCCTTATCCGATATAGGGTTTGCAAGAATCTTCTCCCCAGTTGTTAGGTTGTGTTTTGGTTTTGTGGATGGTTTCCTTTGCGGTGCAGAGGATTTTTTTTGACTTTGATGTAGTCCCATTTGTTCACTTTGTATTTTGTTTCCATTGCCCAGTCAGACGTGGTACTTGAAAATAGGCTGCTAAGACTGATGTCAAAGAGCCTACTGCCTATGTTTTCTTGTAGAGGTTGCATGGTTTCGGGTCTGACATTCAAGTAAAAGCGGAGGGAGGAGGCTGCAGTTCCCCGAGAGCGAGCGTAGCGGGGACCCTGCGTCCCTGTCAGCGCACCTTCCCGCTCCGCGAAGGTCCGAAGCGTGCGGGCGGGGCCGCAGGAGTTGTCCCAGGAGGGTGTCCCTGTCGCTGTCCGCAGTCCACCGCCGGAGGGGGGCGGGGCAACGGCCGGGCAGCGTCTGGGCGGCGGCGGGCGCGCGCGCGCGCGAGGAGAGGAGCGCGCGGCTGCTGGGCCGCCGTCCTGGGAGGCGTGGGAGGCGTCGGCGAGCCGCGCCTGCCTGCCCAGAGCCGAGCCCGGCGGAGGCCGGCCGCGCTGTGCTGCTCTCTCCCGGGCCGGGCTCGTCCGTTCCCCCGGCGTCCGTGGACGCCGCTCCGTGTCCCCGCTGGGCACAGCAGCCCGGGCCCTCCGCGGGCCACGGCCGCTAGCCTGAGGAGGCCCTCCTTCAGCTCCCGCTCTTCCTGCTCGCCGGACACGGACGACCGGGGCGCCCGCGAAGAGGATTCCATCTGAGAGAGGTACCTGGGGGGCGTGGGCCTGGGGGCTGGTGGGAGGCGAGCGTGTCCCTGAGGAGTAGGCTTGTGCGCCAAGAGGTGCCCGTCAGGTCGCGGGACAGCTGTGCGGCGCGGGGAGCGAGGGGGTCTCTTCGTGCGCTTCAGGCGTTCGTGGAACGGGCGGTGTGTGCCGGGCACGGGGCCCGCCTGGGCATGCGGTGCCCGGGAGTCGGGCACTGAAGCGCCCCCCGTGGTCTTGGCTTCTCGGAAGGACAGACGCCAAGTCGATAAGGACACTGGTCTCGAGGCGTTCTGAGGAGTGCGGGTCTCCCTCTTTTCGAGGCTACGTTCCGTTGGGGTTTTCACGAAGCCTGTTGTGGCCCTGAAGCTCAGGCCGGTTCAGGGGAAGTGGCCTGTCGAGGGCCACACAATATTTGTGTGCAGAGCCAGTGCTTTCCAAAGCCCTTGACTGTGCAGAAGTCTACCTGTTAGGGGTGCAGTGGGGGCTGTCCGGGGAGCGTGGTGAGCACAGGTATGTGCCCCACACTTGAAAGTATGGAAGAGAAAGCGTGAGGCTGGAGGGTGCTCCGTTCGTTCCCTCCTTCCACAGAAAGTCTGGAGAGTTGACTTTGGGACAAGTCCTTCCTTTCCTCTGGTCGGTGCGTGTTCAGTGGCTTGGACACTTGGTGAGCAGGACTGACAGGGTGTTTGACGTACTGGACCTCACAGCCCGGTTGGAAAGGACAGACAGGCAGCAACCAATTGCCCTAGGAGATACGTAAAGGCAATTTTGTGTTGAGTGTTGAGAACTACGGCATTTCCTGTTAGCCTTTGTGACTCAGGCAGTGATGTGGAAGCTGAGAGCAGATGCCTAAAAGACAAGGAGGACTTGTGCGGGAGAGTGTTGGGACAGGGCACGGGAGGAGTATGGCCTGTCAGAGGAGCTGAAAGAATGCCCTGGAGACTGGGGCCGCCGCGTAGGGACTGTAGGGTGGGGAAAACAAAACTTTTCGATTGAGGCTGGCGCTTTCTGTAGGTTTTTGGAGACTGAGCGTGGTGATTCAGAACGTGGCCTCTGGAGCCAGACTCTGTCACATGGGTCCTGGCTCTGCCACCTACGGGCTGTGTGAACTTGGGCAAGTTACTGTACCATTCTGTGTGTCAGTTTCCTGATCTGTAAAACGGGGATGATTATCATACGCACTCCATAGGTGAGTGTAAAGGTGAGAGGATATTTCATATCCGTAAAGTACTTAGAGCAGTGTCTGGCCTTTAGTAGGCGTTAGTAGTGGTTGATTAAAGAAATGGCTAAATGCATACCTAAGTATTCAAGGCTTGGAGGCTGTCCCTGGTGAAACGTGTGAACTTGAATGGATTACACCCAACTTTGTTTTGTTTCCTTTCCGGCTTGCAGTTGCTACTGACCGCATCTGCAGCACTGTGGAATTAGAAATAATCTGCCTCGACTTGGCTGCTCTTGGTAAAACAATCTAATGCTGTCCAAATTATCCCAGGGAAATAAAAGCCTTTTCAGTAGCATAGTAGGGTTAGGCTTATTTAATATGTATTGTTTATATTGGTTTGTTTAGTGTTTGTTGGTGACTTTGTGTTCGTTTTTTTTTTTTTTTTTTTGGCAAAGCTGCTCGGTCAAACAAGGCAGATTAGCTAGGAAATGGTTCAGACCCAGAGAAAAGTAGAGAGTCGTGTAAGCAGAGCACGCCTTTCCTTGACTCTCTGTCGAGAGCTTTTGTGATTGCAGCTGCTCTCTGCCTCAGACACGGTGCCCTCTGCGTGTGCAGTCATCTAAACAGTGCAGGGTCTGGGACCGTGGAGAATCCAAGGCAGTAGAGTCATGCTTTGCTTAACAGTGGGGATGAGTTCTGAGGAGTGTGTCATGGTCAGGCAATCTCGAGACTGTGCAAACACCACGGAGTTCCTAAACCTGGATGGCAGAGCCTCCTACACACCTAGGCCATATGGGACTAATCTGATGGGACCCCCGTTGTTGACTGAAACGTCCCGATGTAGGGCATGACTGTACTTCCCAACTCCAAGGGCACGGAAGTGTAGCCTGTGGGGCTTTGGAAAAGAACAGAGACGCTCAAGGCCTACTCTGGACCCACTGACTCAGAATCTACTGGGATAGGTCCCGCCTTTAAAGACCAGATGTAGTCCTCCTCTGCAGACATCTCATCAACGGTTTTTCACGCTGGGTTTTCCCTCATCTGAGAAAACAGGCCAAGAGATTGTGAGGATCCATAATTAGTGTTTTAAGACATTTGGCAGGACTCAGTGTTTTTCACGTTCTGTGATACTGGGATCTGCATCTCCACCGTAATGTGTTAAACCTTGAAATCTTGTCCAAAAGTCATGTCATTACCTAGAGAATCCTTCTGTGAATGCCAGGCAGATTGCCATCTTTCTGCTTCCGCCTGCTCGCCTTTCCAATGGGGAGAATAACGGTAACCTACCTTTTGGAGGTGAGGATTGAATGAGACAGTTGGTGCAAAGCAGTGGGCACAGGATCTGGCACAAAGTGAAGCCTTCAAGAAATTATGATTACAGTAGTTTTGATTTCCCTCCAGTCGGAATAGAGTTTAGTTGAAGTTAGTGGCTGTGGCACAGCTGTGTCTCAGGCTGGTGTCTGCCGCCCTGAGCTAAGCCATAAAAATCCCTGGAATAACTTTTCAAAAGCCTGTTAGCCTCTTGAGCCTCCTACACGTCTTTATTTTATTTTATTTTATTTTATTTTATGTTATTTTATTGCAGTAACAGTGGATTCTAAGATGATATAGCTTTCAGATGTACGTTGTAATATATTTCGAATTCTGTGTAGATTACATGGTGTTCACCACCCGAAAACTAATTATAGTCGGTCACCTCACATGTGAGCCTCATCGCCCCTTTGGCTCTCTCCCCTCCCCCCCTCCCCCTATGGTAACCAGCAATCCAATCTCCTTTGCTCTGTGTGCGTTTGTCGTTGTTTTTATCTTCTCCTTATGAGTGAGATCACACGGTGTCTGGAGTTTGACTTTCTCCCTCTGATTTATTTCGCTTCACATAATACCCTCAAGGTCCCTCCACGTTGTCGCAAATGGTCGGATCTCATCATTTCTTAGGGCCGAGTAGCATTCCATTGTGTATACATACCACATCTTCTTCATCCATTCTTCCCCTGATGGGCACCTAGGTTGCTTCCAAGTTCTGGCTGTTGTGAATAATGCTGCAGTGAACCTAGGGGTGCATGTGTCTTTCTGCATTGGTGTTTTCAAGTTCTTTGGATGAATAGCCAGCAGTGGGCTAGCTGGATCATACACATGGTAGATGTATTCTTAGTTTTCTGAGGATACTCCATACTGCTTTCCATAGTTGGCTGCACCAGTCTGCCCTCCCGCCAGCAGTGCAGGAGAGTTCCCTTCTCTCCACATCCTCTCCGACACTTGTCTCTTGTCTTGTTAATGAGAGCCATTCTGACCAGAGTAAGGTGACATCTCCTTGTAGTTGTGATTTGCATTTCTCTGATCGCTAATGATGTTGAGTCCCTTTCCATATGCCTGTTGGCCATCCGTATACCTTCTTTGGAGAAATCACTGCTCAGATCTTTTGCCCGCCTTTTTAATTGGGTTGTTGATTTCTTTTGCTGTTGAGATGTATGAGTTCTTTCTGTGTTTTGGATATTAAGCCCTTATCCGATATAGGGTTTGCAAGAATCTTCTCCCCAGTTGTTAGGTTGTGTTTTGGTTTTGTGGATGGTTTCCTTTGCGGTGCAGAGGATTTTTTTTGACTTTGATGTAGTCCCATTTGTTCACTTTGTATTTTGTTTCCATTGCCCAGTCAGACGTGGTACTTGAAAATAGGCTGCTAAGACTGATGTCAAAGAGCCTACTGCCTATGTTTTCTTGTAGAGGTTGCATGGTTTCGGGTCTGACATTCAAGTAAAAGCGGAGGGAGGAGGCTGCAGTTCCCCGAGAGCGAGCGTAGCGGGGACCCTGCGTCCCTGTCAGCGCACCTTCCCGCTCCGCGAAGGTCCGAAGCGTGCGGGCGGGGCCGCAGGAGTTGTCCCAGGAGGGTGTCCCTGTCGCTGTCCGCAGTCCACCGCCGGAGGGGGGCGGGGCAACGGCCGGGCAGCGTCTGGGCGGCGGCGGGCGCGCGCGCGCGCGAGGAGAGGAGCGCGCGGCTGCTGGGCCGCCGTCCTGGGAGGCGTGGGAGGCGTCGGCGAGCCGCGCCTGCCTGCCCAGAGCCGAGCCCGGCGGAGGCCGGCCGCGCTGTGCTGCTCCCTCCCGGGCCGGGCTCGTCCGTTCCCCCGGCGTCCGTGGACGCCGCTCCGTGTCCCCGCTGGGCACAGCAGCCCGGGCCCTCCTCGGCCACGGCCGCTAGCCTGAGGAAGCCCTCCTTCAGCTCCCGCTCTTCCTGCTCGCCGGACACGGACGACGGGGTCGCCCGCGAAGACGATTCCATCTGAGAGAGGTACCTGGGGGGCGTGGGCCTGGGCGCTGGTGGGAGGCGAGCGTGTCCCTGAGGAATAGGCTTGTGCGCCAAGAGGTGCCCGTCAGGTCGCGGGACAGCTGTGCGGCGCGGGGAGCGAGGGGGTCTCTTCGTGCGCTTCAGGCGTTCGTGGAACGGGCGGTGTGTGCCGGGCACGGGGCCCGCCTGGGCATGCGGTGCCCGGGAGTCGGGCGCTGAAGCGCCCCCCGTGGTCTTGGCTTCTCGGAAGGACAGACGCCAAGTCGATAAGGACACTGGTCTCGAGGCGTTCTGAGGAGTGCGGGTCTCCCTCTTTTCGAGGCTACGTTCCGTTGGGGTTTTCACGAAGCCTGTTGTGGCCCTGAAGCTCAGGCCGGTTCAGGGGAAGTGGCCTGTCGAGGGCCACACAATATTTGTGTGCAGAGCCAGTGCTTTCCAAAGCCCTTGACTGTGCAGAAGTCTACCTGTTAGGGGTGCAGTGGGGGCTGTCCGGGGAGCGTGGTGAGCACAGGTATGTGCCCCACACTTGAAAGTATGGAAGAGAAAGCGTGAGGCTGGAGGGTGCTCCGTTCGTTCCCTCCTTCCACAGAAAGTCTGGAGAGTTGACTTTGGGACAAGTCCTTCCTTTCCTCTGGTCGGTGCGTGTTCAGTGGCTTGGACACTTGGTGAGCAGGACTGACAGGGTGTTTGACGTACTGGACCTCACAGCCCGGTTGGAAAGGACAGACAGGCAGCAACCAATTGCCTAGGAGATACGTAAAGGCAATTTTGTGTTGAGTGTTGAGAACTACGGCATTTCCTGTTAGCCTTTGTGACTCAGGCAGTGATGTGGAAGCTGAGAGCAGATGCCTAAAAGACAAGGAGGACTTGTGCGGGAGAGTGTTGGGACAGGGCACGGGAGGAGTATGGCCTGTCAGAGGAGCTGAAAGAATGCCCTGGAGACTGGGGCCGCCGCGTAGGGACTGTAGGGTGGGGAAAACAAAACTTTTCGATTGAGGCTGGCGCTTTCTGTAGGTTTTTGGAGACTGAGCGTGGTGATTCAGAACGTGGCCTCTGGAGCCAGACTCTGTCACATGGGTCCTGGCTCTGCCACCTACGGGCTGTGTGAACTTGGGCAAGTTACTGTACCATTCTGTGTGTCAGTTTCCTGATCTGTAAAACGGGGATGATTATCATACGCACTCCATAGGTGAGTGTAAAGGTGAGAGGATATTTCATATCCGTAGAGTACTTAGAGCAGTGTCTGGCCTTTAGTAGGCGTTAGTAGTGGTTGATTAAAGAAATGGCTAAATGCATACCTAAGTATTCAAGGCTTGGAGGCTGTCCCTGGTGAAACGTGTGAACTTGAATGGATTACACCCAACTTTGTTTTGTTTCCTTTCCGGCTTGCAGTTGCTACTGACCGCATCTGCAGCACTGTGGAATTAGAAATAATCTGCCTCGACTTGGCTGCTCTTGGTAAAACAATCTAATGCTGTCCAAATTATCCCAGGGAAATAAAAGCCTTTTCAGTAGCATAGTAGGGTTAGGCTTATTTAATATGTATTGTTTATATTGGTTTGTTTAGTGTTTGTTGGTGACTTTGTGTTCGTTTTTTTTTTTTTTTTTTTGGCAAAGCTGCTCGGTCAAACAAGGCAGATTAGCTAGGAAATGGTTCAGACCCAGAGAAAAGTAGAGAGTCGTGTAAGCAGAGCATGCCTTTCCTTGACTCTCTGTCGAGAGCTTTTGTGATTGCAGCTGCTCTCTGCCTCAGACACGGTGCCCTCTGCGTGTGCAGTCATCTAAACAGTGCAGGGTCTGGGACCGTGGAGAATCCAAGGCAGTAGAGTCATGCTTTGCTTAACAGTGGGGATGAGTTCTGAGGAGTGTGTCATGGTCAGGCAATCTCGAGACTGTGCAAACACCACGGAGTTCCTAAACCTGGATGCAGAGCCTCCTACACACCTAGGCCATATGGGACTAATCTGATGGGACCCCCGTTGTTGACTGAAACGTCCCGATGTAGGGCATGACTGTACTTCCCAACTCCAAGGGCACGGAAGTGTAGCCTGTGGGGCTTTGGAAAAGAACAGAGACGCTCAAGGCCTACTCTGGACCCACTGACTCAGAATCTACTGGGATAGGTCCCGCCTTTA
The DNA here is from genome assembly GCF_041296265.1 of Equus caballus. Classification (NCBI taxonomy): domain Eukaryota; kingdom Metazoa; phylum Chordata; class Mammalia; order Perissodactyla; family Equidae; genus Equus; species Equus caballus. The sequence continues at coordinate 12,410 of NW_027222340.1, forward strand.
AAGACCAGACGTAGTCCTCCTCTGCAGACATCTCATCAACGGTTTTTCACGCTGGGTTTTCCCTCATCTGAGAAAACAGGCCAAGAGATTGTGAGGATCCATAATTAGTGTTTTAAGACATTTGGCAGGACTCAGTGTTTTTCACGTTCTGTGATACTGGGATCTGCATCTCCACCGTAATGTGTTAAACCTTGAAATCTTGTCCAAAAGTCATGTCATTACCTAGAGAATCCTTCTGTGAATGCCAGGCAGATTGCCATCTTTCTGCTTCCGCCTGCTCGCCTTTCCAATGGGGAGAATAACGGTAACCTACCTTTTGGAGGTGAGGATTGAATGAGACAGTTGGTGCAAAGCAGTGGGCACAGGATCTGGCACAAAGTGAAGCCTTCAAGAAATTATGATTACAGTAGTTTTGATTTCCCTCCAGTCGGAATAGAGTTTAGTTGAAGTTAGTGGCTGTGGCACAGCTGTGTCTCAGGCTGGTGTCTGCCGCCCTGAGCTAAGCCATAAAAATCCCTGGAATAACTTTTCAAAAGCCTGTTAGCCTCTTGAGCCTCCTACACGTCTTTATTTTATTTTATTTTATTTTATTTTATGTTATTTTATTGCAGTAACAGTGGATTCTAAGATGATATAGCTTTCAGATGTACGTTGTAATATATTTCGAATTCTGTGTAGATTACATGGTGTTCACCACCCGAAAACTAATTATAGTCGGTCACCTCACATGTGAGCCTCATCGCCCCTTTGGCTCTCTCCCCTCCCCCCTCCCCCTATGGTAACCAGCAATCCAATCTCCTTTGCTCTGTGTGCGTTTGTCGTTGTTTTTATCTTCTCCTTATGAGTGAGATCACACGGTGTCTGGAGTTTGACTTTCTCCCTCTGATTTATTTCGCTTCACATAATACCCTCAAGGTCCCTCCACGTTGTCGCAAATGGTCGGATCTCATCATTTCTTAGGGCCGAGTAGCATTCCATTGTGTATACATACCACATCTTCTTCATCCATTCTTCCCCTGATGGGCACCTAGGTTGCTTCCAAGTTCTGGCTGTTGTGAATAATGCTGCAGTGAACCTAGGGGTGCATGTGTCTTTCTGCATTGGTGTTTTCAAGTTCTTTGGATGAATAGCCAGCAGTGGGCTAGCTGGATCATACACATGGTAGATGTATTCTTAGTTTTCTGAGGATACTCCATACTGCTTTCCATAGTTGGCTGCACCAGTCTGCCCTCCCGCCAGCAGTGCAGGAGAGTTCCCTTCTCTCCACATCCTCTCCGACACTTGTCTCTTGTCTTGTTAATGAGAGCCATTCTGACCAGAGTAAGGTGACATCTCCTTGTAGTTGTGATTTGCATTTCTCTGATCGCTAATGATGTTGAGTCCCTTTCCATATGCCTGTTGGCCATCCGTATACCTTCTTTGGAGAAATCACTGCTCAGATCTTTTGCCCGCCTTTTTAATTGGGTTGTTGATTTCTTTTGCTGTTGAGATGTATGAGTTCTTTCTGTGTTTTGGATATTAAGCCCTTATCCGATATAGGGTTTGCAAGAATCTTCTCCCCAGTTGTTAGGTTGTGTTTTGGTTTTGTGGATGGTTTCCTTTGCGGTGCAGAGGATTTTTTTTGACTTTGATGTAGTCCCATTTGTTCACTTTGTATTTTGTTTCCATTGCCCAGTCAGACGTGGTACTTGAAAATAGGCTGCTAAGACTGATGTCAAAGAGCCTACTGCCTATGTTTTCTTGTAGAGGTTGCATGGTTTCGGGTCTGACATTCAAGTAAAAGCGGAGGGAGGAGGCTGCAGTTCCCCGAGAGCGAGCGTAGCGGGGACCCTGCGTCCCTGTCAGCGCACCTTCCCGCTCCGCGAAGGTCCGAAGCGTGCGGGCGGGGCCGCAGGAGTTGTCCCAGGAGGGTGTCCCTGTCGCTGTCCGCAGTCCACCGCTGGAGGGGGGCGGGGCAACGGCCGGGCAGCGTCTGGGCGGCGGCGGGCGCGCGCTGCGCGCGAGGAGAGGAGCGCGCGGCTGCTGGGCCGCCGTCCTGGGAGGCGTGGGAGGCGTCGGCGAGCCGCGCCTGCCTGCCCAGAGCCGAGCCCGGCGGAGGCCGGCCGCGCTGTGCTGCTCCCTCCCGGGCCGGGCTCGTCCGTTCCCCCGGCGTCCGTGGACGCCGCTCCGTGTCCCCGCTGGGCACAGCAGCCCGGCCCTCCTCGGCCACGGCCGCTAGCCTGAGGAAGCCCTCCTTCAGCTCCCGCTCTTCCTGCTCGCCGGACACGGACGACGGGGTCGCCCGCGAAGACGATTCCATCTGAGAGAGGTACCTGGGGGGCGTGGGCCTGGGCGCTGGTGGGAGGCGAGCGTGTCCCTGAGGAATAGGCTTGTGCGCCAAGAGGTGCCCGTCAGGTCGCGGGACAGCTGTGCGGCGCGGGGAGCGAGGGGGTCTCTTCGTGCGCTTCAGGCGTTCGTGGAACGGGCGGTGTGTGCCGGGCACGGGGCCCGCCTGGGCATGCGGTGCCCGGGAGTCGGGCGCTGAAGCGCCCCCCGTGGTCTTGGCTTCTCGGAAGGACAGACGCCAAGTCGATAAGGACACTGGTCTCGAGGCGTTCTGAGGAGTGCGGGTCTCCCTCTTTTCGAGGCTACGTTCCGTTGGGGTTTTCACGAAGCCTGTTGTGGCCCTGAAGCTCAGGCCGGTTCAGGGGAAGTGGCCTGTCGAGGGCCACACAATATTTGTGTGCCAGAGCCAGTGCTTTCCAAAGCCCTTGACTGTGCAGAAGTCTACCTGTTAGGGGTGCAGTGGGGGCTGTCCGGGGAGCGTGGTGAGCACAGGTATGTGCCCCACACTTGAAAGTATGGAAGAGAAAGCGTGAGGCTGGAGGGTGCTCCGTTCGTTCCCTCCTTCCACAGAAAGTCTGGAGAGTTGACTTTGGGACAAGTCCTTCCTTTCCTCTGGTCGGTGCGTGTTCAGTGGCCTGGACACTTGGTGAGCAGGACTGACAGGGTGTTTGACGTACTGGACCTCACAGCCCGGTTGGAAAGGACAGACAGGCAGCAACCAATTGCCTAGGAGATACGTAAAGGCAATTTTGTGTTGAGTGTTGAGAACTACGGCATTTCCTGTTAGCCTTTGTGACTCAGGCAGTGATGTGGAAGCTGAGAGCAGATGCCTAAAAGACAAGGAGGACTTGTGCGGGAGAGTGTTGGGACAGGGCACGGGAGGAGTATGGCCTGTCAGAGGAGCTGAAAGAATGCCCTGGAGACTGGGGCCGCCGCGTAGGGACTGTAGGGTGGGGAAAACAAAACTTTTCGATTGAGGCTGGCGCTTTCTGTAGGTTTTTGGAGACTGAGCGTGGTGATTCAGAACGTGGCCTCTGGAGCCAGACTCTGTCACATGGGTCCTGGCTCTGCCACCTACGGGCTGTGTGAACTTGGGCAAGTTACTGTACCATTCTGTGTGTCAGTTTCCTGATCTGTAAAACGGGGATGATTATCATACGCACTCCATAGGTGAGTGTAAAGGTGAGAGGATATTTCATATCCGTAAAGTACTTAGAGCAGTGTCTGGCCTTTAGTAGGCGTTAGTAGTGGTTGATTAAAGAAATGGCTAAATGCATACCTAAGTATTCAAGGCTTGGAGGCTGTCCCTGGTGAAACGTGTGAACTTGAATGGATTACACCCAACTTTGTTTTGTTTCCTTTCCGGCTTGCAGTTGCTACTGACCGCATCTGCAGCACTGTGGAATTAGAAATAATCTGCCTCGACTTGGCTGCTCTTGGTAAAACAATCTAATGCTGTCCAAATTATCCCAGGGAAATAAAAGCCTTTTCAGTAGCATAGTAGGGTTAGGCTTATTTAATATGTATTGTTTATATTGGTTTGTTTAGTGTTTGTTGGTGACTTTGTGTTCGTTTTTTTTTTTTTTTTTTGGCAAAGCTGCTCGGTCAAACAAGGCAGATTAGCTAGGAAATGGTTCAGACCCAGAGAAAAGTAGAGAGTCGTGTAAGCAGAGCACGCCTTTCCTTGACTCTCTGTCGAGAGCTTTTGTGATTGCAGCTGCTCTCTGCCTCAGACACGGTGCCCTCTGCGTGTGCAGTCATCTAAACAGTGCAGGGTCTGGGACCGTGGAGAATCCAAGGCAGTAGAGTCATGCTTTGCTTAACAGTGGGGATGAGTTCTGAGGAGTGTGTCATGGTCAGGCAATCTCGAGACTGTGCAAACACCACGGAGTTCCTAAACCTGGATGGCAGAGCCTCCTACACACCTAGGCCATATGGGACTAATCTGATGGGACCCCCGTTGTTGACTGAAACGTCCCGATGTAGGGCATGACTGTACTTCCCAACTCCAAGGGCACGGAAGTGTAGCCTGTGGGGCTTTGGAAAAGAACAGAGACGCTCAAGGCCTACTCTGGACCCACTGACTCAGAATCTACTGGGATAGGTCCCGCCTTTAAAGACCAGACGTAGTCCTCCTCTGCAGACATCTCATCAACGGTTTTTCACGCTGGGTTTTCCCTCATCTGAGAAAACAGGCCAAGAGATTGTGAGGATCCATAATTAGTGTTTTAAGACATTTGGCAGGACTCAGTGTTTTTCACGTTCTGTGATACTGGGATCTGCATCTCCACCGTAATGTGTTAAACCTTGAAATCTTGTCCAAAAGTCATGTCATTACCTAGAGAATCCTTCTGTGAATGCCAGGCAGATTGCCATCTTTCTGCTTCCGCCTGCTCACCTTTCCAATGGGGAGAATAACGGTAACCTACCTTTTGGAGGTGAGGATTGAATGAGACAGTTGGTGCAAAGCAGTGGGCACAGGATCTGGCACAAAGTGAAGCCTTCAAGAAATTATGATTACAGTAGTTTTGATTTCCCTCCAGTCGGAATAGAGTTTAGTTGAAGTTAGTGGCTGTGGCACAGCTGTGTCTCAGGCTGGTGTCTGCCGCCCTGAGCTAAGCCATAAAAATCCCTGGAATAACTTTTCAAAAGCCTGTTAGCCTCTTGAGCCTCCTACACGTCTTTATTTTATTTTATTTTATTTTATGTTATTTTATTTTATTTTATTTTATGTTATTTTATTGCAGTAACAGTGGATTCTAAGATGATATAGCTTTCAGATGTACGTTGTAATATATTTCGAATTCTGTGTAGATTACATGGTGTTCACCACCCGAAAACTAATTATAGTCGGTCACCTCACATGTGAGCCTCATCGCCCCTTTGGCTCTCTCCCCTCCCCCCTCCCCCTATGGTAACCAGCAATCCAATCTCCTTTGCTCTGTGTGCGTTTGTCGTTGTTTTTATCTTCTCCTTATGAGTGAGATCACACGGTGTCTGGAGTTTGACTTTCTCCCTCTGATTTATTTCGCTTCACATAATACCCTCAAGGTCCCTCCACGTTGTCGCAAATGGTCGGATCTCATCATTTCTTAGGGCCGAGTAGCATTCCATTGTGTATACATACCACATCTTCTTCATCCATTCTTCCCCTGATGGGCACCTAGGTTGCTTCCAAGTTCTGGCTGTTGTGAATAATGCTGCAGTGAACCTAGGGTGCATGTGTCTTTCTGCATTGGTGTTTTCAAGTTCTTTGGATGAATAGCCAGCAGTGGGCTAGCTGGATCATACACATGGTAGATGTATTCTTAGTTTTCTGAGGATACTCCATACTGCTTTCCATAGTTGGCTGCACCAGTCTGCCCTCCCGCCAGCAGTGCAGGAGAGTTCCCTTCTCTCCACATCCTCTCCGACACTTGTCTCTTGTCTTGTTAATGAGAGCCATTCTGACCAGAGTAAGGTGACATCTCCTTGTAGTTGTGATTTGCATTTCTCTGATCGCTAATGATGTTGAGTCCCTTTCCATATGCCTGTTGGCCATCCGTATACCTTCTTTGGAGAAATCACTGCTCAGATCTTTTGCCCGCCTTTTTAATTGGGTTGTTGATTTCTTTTGCTGTTGAGATGTATGAGTTCTTTCTGTGTTTTGGATATTAAGCCCTTATCCGATATAGGGTTTGCAAGAATCTTCTCCCCAGTTGTTAGGTTGTGTTTTGGTTTTGTGGATGGTTTCCTTTGCGGTGCAGAGGATTTTTTTTGACTTTGATGTAGTCCCATTTGTTCACTTTGTATTTTGTTTCCATTGCCCAGTCAGACGTGGTACTTGAAAATAGGCTGCTAAGACTGATGTCAAAGAGCCTACTGCCTATGTTTTCTTGTAGAGGTTGCATGGTTTCGGGTCTGACATTCAAGTAAAAGCGGAGGGAGGAGGCTGCAGTTCCCCGAGAGCGAGCGTAGCGGGGACCCTGCGTCCCTGTCAGCGCACCTTCCCGCTCCGCGAAGGTCCGAAGCGTGCGGGCGGGGCCGCAGGAGTTGTCCCAGGAGGGTGTCCCTGTCGCTGTCCGCAGTCCACCGCCGGAGGGGGGCGGGGCAACGGCCGGGCAGCGTCTGGGCGGCGGCGGGCGCGCGCGCGCGCGAGGAGAGGAGCGCGCGGCTGCTGGGCCGCCGTCCTGGGAGGCGTGGGAGGCGTCGGCGAGCCGCGCCTGCCTGCCCAGAGCCGAGCCCGGCGGAGGCCGGCCGCGCTGTGCTGCTCCCTCCCGGGCCGGGCTCGTCCGTTCCCCCGGCGTCCGTGGACGCCGCTCCGTGTCCCCGCTGGGCACAGCAGCCCGGGCCCTCCTCGGCCACGGCCGCTAGCCTGAGGAGGCCCTCCTTCAGCTCCCGCTCTTCCTGCTCGCCGGACACGGACGACGGGGTCGCCCGCGAAGACGATTCCATCTGAGAGAGGTACCTGGGGGGCGTGGGCCTGGGCGCTGGTGGGAGGCGAGCGTGTCCCTGAGGAATAGGCTTGTGCGCCAAGAGGTGCCCGTCAGGTCGCGGGACAGCTGTGCGGCGCGGGGAGCGAGGGGGTCTCTTCGTGCGCTTCAGGCGTTCGTGGAACGGGCGGTGTGTGCCGGGCACGGGGCCCGCCTGGGCATGCGGTGCCCGGGAGTCGGGCGCTGAAGCGCCCCCCGTGGTCTTGGCTTCTCGGAAGGACAGACGCCAAGTCGATAAGGACACTGGTCTCGAGGCGTTCTGAGGAGTGCGGGTCTCCCTCTTTTCGAGGCTACGTTCCGTTGGGGTTTTCACGAAGCCTGTTGTGGCCCTGAAGCTCAGGCCGGTTCAGGGGAAGTGGCCTGTCGAGGGCCACACAATATTTGTGTGCAGAGCCAGTGCTTTCCAAAGCCCTTGACTGTGCAGAAGTCTACCTGTTAGGGGTGCAGTGGGGGCTGTCCGGGGAGCGTGGTGAGCACAGGTATGTGCCCCACACTTGAAAGTATGGAAGAGAAAGCGTGAGGCTGGAGGGTGCTCCGTTCGTTCCCTCCTTCCACAGAAAGTCTGGAGAGTTGACTTTGGGACAAGTCCTTCCTTTCCTCTGGTCGGTGCGTGTTCAGTGGCCTGGACACTTGGTGAGCAGGACTGACAGGGTGTTTGACGTACTGGACCTCACAGCCCGGTTGGAAAGGACAGACAGGCAGCAACCAATTGCCTAGGAGATACGTAAAGGCAATTTTGTGTTGAGTGTTGAGAACTACGGCATTTCCTGTTAGCCTTTGTGACTCAGGCAGTGATGTGGAAGCTGAGAGCAGATGCCTAAAAGACAAGGAGGACTTGTGCGGGAGAGTGTTGGGACAGGGCACGGGAGGAGTATGGCCTGTCAGAGGAGCTGAAAGAATGCCCTGGAGACTGGGGCCGCCGCGTAGGGACTGTAGGGTGGGGAAAACAAAACTTTTCGATTGAGGCTGGCGCTTTCTGTAGGTTTTTGGAGACTGAGCGTGGTGATTCAGAACGTGGCCTCTGGAGCCAGACTCTGTCACATGGGTCCTGGCTCTGCCACCTACGGGCTGTGTGAACTTGGGCAAGTTACTGTACCATTCTGTGTGTCAGTTTCCTGATCTGTAAAACGGGGATGATTATCATACGCACTCCATAGGTGAGTGTAAAGGTGAGAGGATATTTCATATCCGTAAAGTACTTAGAGCAGTGTCTGGCCTTTAGTAGGCGTTAGTAGTGGTTGATTAAAGAAATGGCTAAATGCATACCTAAGTATTCAAGGCTTGGAGGCTGTCCCTGGTGAAACGTGTGAACTTGAATGGATTACACCCAACTTTGTTTTGTTTCCTTTCCGGCTTGCAGTTGCTACTGACCGCATCTGCAGCACTGTGGAATTAGAAATAATCTGCCTCGACTTGGCTGCTCTTGGTAAAACAATCTAATGCTGTCCAAATTATCCCAGGGAAATAAAAGCCTTTTCAGTAGCATAGTAGGGTTAGGCTTATTTAATATGTATTGTTTATATTGGTTTGTTTAGTGTTTGTTGGTGACTTTGTGTTCGTTTTTTTTTTTTTTTTTTTTTTTTTTGGCAAAGCTGCTCGGTCAAACAAGGCAGATTAGCTAGGAAATGGTTCAGACCCAGAGAAAAGTAGAGAGTCGTGTAAGCAGAGCACGCCTTTCCTTGACTCTCTGTCGAGAGCTTTTGTGATTGCAGCTGCTCTCTGCCTCAGACACGGTGCCCTCTGCGTGTGCAGTCATCTAAACAGTGCAGGGTCTGGGACCGTGGAGAATCCAAGGCAGTAGAGTCATGCTTTGCTTAACAGTGGGGATGAGTTCTGAGGAGTGTGTCATGGTCAGGCAATCTCGAGACTGTGCAAACACCACGGAGTTCCTAAACCTGGATGGCAGAGCCTCCTACACACCTAGGCCATATGGGACTAATCTGATGGGACCCCCGTTGTTGACTGAAACGTCCCGATGTAGGGCATGACTGTACTTCCCAACTCCAAGGGCACGGAAGTGTAGCCTGTGGGGCTTTGGAAAAGAACAGAGACGCTCAAGGCCTACTCTGGACCCACTGACTCAGAATCTACTGGGATAGGTCCCGCCTTTAAAGACCAGACGTAGTCCTCCTCTGCAGACATCTCATCAACGGTTTTTCACGCTGGGTTTTCCCTCATCTGAGAAAACAGGCCAAGAGATTGTGAGGATCCATAATTAGTGTTTTAAGACATTTGGCAGGACTCAGTGTTTTTCACGTTCTGTGATACTGGGATCTGCATCTCCACCGTAATGTGTTAAACCTTGAAATCTTGTCCAAAAGTCATGTCATTACCTAGAGAATCCTTCTGTGAATGCCAGGCAGATTGCCATCTTTCTGCTTCCGCCTGCTCACCTTTCCAATGGGGAGAATAACGGTAACCTACCTTTTGGAGGTGAGGATTGAATGAGACAGTTGGTGCAAAGCAGTGGGCACAGGATCTGGCACAAAGTGAAGCCTTCAAGAAATTATGATTACAGTAGTTTTGATTTCCCTCCAGTCGGAATAGAGTTTAGTTGAAGTTAGTGGCTGTGGCACAGCTGTGTCTCAGGCTGGTGTCTGCCGCCCTGAGCTAAGCCATAAAAATCCCTGGAATAACTTTTCAAAAGCCTGTTAGCCTCTTGAGCCTCCTACACGTCTTTATTTTATTTTATTTTATTTTATGTTATTTTATTTTATTTTATTTTATGTTATTTTATTGCAGTAACAGTGGATTCTAAGATGATATAGCTTTCAGATGTACGTTGTAATATATTTCGAATTCTGTGTAGATTACATGGGTGTTCACCACCCGAAAACTAATTATAGTCGGTCACCTCACATGTGAGCCTCATCGCCCCTTTGGCTCTCTCCCCTCCCCCCTCCCCCTATGGTAACCAGCAATCCAATCTCCTTTGCTCTGTGTGCGTTTGTCGTTGTTTTTATCTTCTCCTTATGAGTGAGATCACACGGTGTCTGGAGTTTGACTTTCTCCCTCTGATTTATTTCGCTTCACATAATACCCTCAAGGTCCCTCCACGTTGTCGCAAATGGTCGGATCTCATCATTTCTTAGGGCCGAGTAGCATTCCATTGTGTATACATACCACATCTTCTTCATCCATTCTTCCCCTGATGGGCACCTAGGTTGCTTCCAAGTTCTGGCTGTTGTGAATAATGCTGCAGTGAACCTAGGGGTGCATGTGTCTTTCTGCATTGGTGTTTTCAAGTTCTTTGGATGAATAGCCAGCAGTGGGCTAGCTGGATCATACACATGGTAGATGTATTCTTAGTTTTCTGAGGATACTCCATACTGCTTTCCATAGTTGGCTGCACCAGTCTGCCCTCCCGCCAGCAGTGCAGGAGAGTTCCCTTCTCTCCACATCCTCTCCGACACTTGTCTCTTGTCTTGTTAATGAGAGCCATTCTGACCAGAGTAAGGTGACATCTCCTTGTAGTTGTGATTTGCATTTCTCTGATCGCTAATGATGTTGAGTCCCTTTCCATATGCCTGTTGGCCATCCGTATACCTTCTTTGGAGAAATCACTGCTCAGATCTTTTGCCCGCCTTTTTAATTGGGTTGTTGATTCTTTTGCTGTTGAGATGTATGAGTTCTTTCTGTGTTTTGGATATTAAGCCCTTATCCGATATAGGGTTTGCAAGAATCTTCTCCCCAGTTGTTAGGTTGTGTTTTGGTTTTGTGGATGTTTCCTTTGCGGTGCAGAGGATTTTTTTGACTTTGATGTAGTCCCATTTGTTCACTTTGTATTTTGTTTCCATTGCCCAGTCAGACGTGGTACTTGAAAATAGGCTGCTAAGACTGATGTCAAAGAGCCTACTGCCTATGTTTTCTTGTAGAGGTTGCATGGTTTCGGGTCTGACATTCAAGTAAAAGCGGAGGGAGGAGGCTGCAGTTCCCCGAGAGCGAGCGTAGCGGGGACCCTGCGTCCCTGTCAGCGCACCTTCCCGCTCCGCGAAGGTCCGAAGCGTGCGGGCGGGCCGCAGGAGTTGTCCCAGGAGGGTGTCCCTGTCGCTGTCCGCAGTCCACCGCCGGAGGGGGGCGGGGCAACGGCCGGGCAGCGAAAAAAAACGAGGCAGGCGCGGCTGCGCCGA
>NW_027222341.1:0-29640 GCF_041296265.1 Equus caballus
CAAATGTATTAAAACACTAACTATGGAGCCTCACAATCTCTTGGCCTGTTTTCTCAGATGAGGGAAAGCCCAGCGTGAAAAACCGTTGATGAGATGTCTGCAGAGGCGGACTACGTCTGGTCTTTAAAGCCGGGAACTATCCCAGTAGATTCTGAGTCAGTGGGTCCAGACTAGGCCTTGAGCGTCTCTGTTCTTTTCCAAAGCCCCACAGGCTACACTTCCGTGCCCTTGGAGTTGGGAAGTACAGTCATGCCCTACATCGGGACGTTTCAGTCAACAACGGGGGTCCCATCAGATTAGTCCCACATGGCCTAGGTGTGTAGGAGGCTCTGCCATCCAGGTTTAGGAACTCCGTGGTGTCGGCACAGTCTCGAGATTGCCTGACCATGACACACTCCTCAGAACTTATCCCCACCGTTAAGCAAAGCATGACTATACTGCCTTGGATTCTCCACGGTCCCAGACCCTGCACTGTTTAGATGACTGCACACGCAGAGGGCACCTCGTCTGAGGCAGAGAGCAGCTGGAATCACAAAAGCTCTCGACAGAGAGTCAAGGAAAGGCGTGCTCTGCTTACACGACTCTCTACTTTTCCCTGGGTCTGAACCCTTTCATAGCTAATCTGCTTTTTTTAACCGAGCAGCTTTGACAAAAAAAAAAAAAAAAAGGTTACCAACAAACACTAAACAAACCAATATAAAGAATACATATTAAATAAGCCTAACCCTACTATACTACTGGCTTTTATTTCCCTGGGATAATTTGGACAGCATTAGGTGGTTTTACTAAGAGCAGCCTCGTCGAGGGAGATTATTTCTAATTCCACAGTGCTGCAGATGCGGTCAGTAGCAACTGCAAGCTGCAAAGGAAACAAAACAAAGTTGGGTGTAATCCATTCAAGTTCACACGTTTCACCAGGGACAGCCTCCAAGCCTTTCATACTTAGGTATGCATTTACCCATTTCTTTAATCAACCACTACTAATGCCTACTAAAGGCCAGACACTGCTCTAAGTACTCTACGGATATGAAATATCCTCTCACCTTTACACTCACCTATGGAGTGTGTATGATAACCATCCCCGTTTTACAGATCAGGAAACTGACACACAGAATGGCACAGTAACTTGCCCAAGTTCACACAGCCCGTAGGTGGCAGAGCCAGGACCCATTTGACAGAGTCTGGCTCCAGAGGCCACGTTCTGAATCACCACGCTTAGTCTCCAAAAACCTAGAGAAAGCGCCAGCCTCAATGGAAAAGTTTTGTCTTCCCCACCCTACAGTCCCTACGCGGCGGCCCCAGTCTCCAGGGCATTCTTTCAGCTCCTCTGACAGGCCATCCTCCTCCCTTGCCCTGTCCCAACACTCTCCCGCACAAGTCCTCCTTGTCTTTTAGGCCTCTGCTCTCAGCTTCAACATCACTGCCTAAGTCACAAAGTCTAACAGTAAAATGCCGTATTTCTCAACACTCAACACGAAAGTGCCTTTACGTATCTCCTAGGTAATTGGTTGCTGCCTGTCTGTCCTTTCCAACCAGGCTGTGAGGTCCAGTACGTCAAACACCCTGTCAGTCTTGCTCACCAAGTGTCCAGGCCACCGAACACGCACCGACCAGAGGAAAGGAAGGACTTGTCCCAAAGTCAACTCTCCAGACTTTCTGTGCAAGGAGGGAACGAACGGAGCACCCTCCAGCCTCACGCTTTCTTTGCCAGACTTTCAAGTGTGGGGCACATACCTGTGCTCACAACGCTCCCCGGACAGCCCCCACTGCACCCCTAACAGGTAGACTTCTGCACAGTCAAGGGCTTTGGAAAGCACTGGCCTCTGCACACAAATATTACGTGGCCCTCGACAGGCCACTTCCCCTGAACCGGCCTGAGCTTCAGGCCCACAACAGGCTTCGTGAAAACCCCAACGGAACGTAGCCTCGAAAAGAGGGAGACCCGCACTCCTCAGAACGCCTCGAGACCAGTGTCCTTATCGACTTCGCGTCTGTCCTTCCAAGAAGCCGAGACCACGGGTGGCGCTTCAGCGCCCGACTCCCGGGCACCGCACGCCCAGGCTGGCCCCGTGCCCGGCACACACCGCCCGTTCCACGAACGCCTCAAGCGCACGAAGAGACCCCCCTCGCTCCCCGCGCCACACAGCTGTCCCGCGACCTGACGGGCACCTCTCGGCGCACAAGCCTGTTCCTCGGGGACACGCTCGCCTCCCACCAGCCCCCAGGCCCACGCCCCCCAGGTACCTCTCTCAGATGGAATCCTCTTCGCAGGCGCCCTGGTCCTCCGTGTCCGGCGAGCAGGAAGAGCGGGAGCTGAAGGACGGCCTCCTCAGGCTAGCGGCCGTGGCTGTGGAGGGCCCGGGCTGCTGTGCCCAGCGGGGACGCGGAGCGGCGTCCACGGACGCCGGGGGAACGGACGAGCCCGGCCCGGGAGAGAGCAGCACAGCGCGGCCGGACTCCGCCGGGCTCGGCTCTGGGCAGGCAGGCGCGGCTCGCCGACGCCTCCCACGCCTCCCAGGACGGCGGCCCAGCAGCCGCGCGCTCCTCTCCTCTCCTCTCCTCGCGCGCGCGCGCCGCCGCCCAGACGCTGCCCGGCCGTTGCCCCGCCCCCCCCCCTCCGGCGGTGGACTGCGGACAGCGACGGGGACACCCTCCTGGGAGAACTCCTGCGGCCCCGCCCACACGCTTCGGACCTTCGCGCAGCGGGAAGGTGCGCTGACAGGGACGCAGGGTCCCCGCTACGCTCGCTCTCGGGGAACTGCAGCCTCCTCCCTCGGCTTTCACTTGAATGTCAGACCCGAAACCATGCAACGTCTACAAGCAAACATAGGCAGTGTGCTCTTTGACATCAGTCTTAGCAGCCTATTTTCAAGTACCACGTCTGACTGGGCAAGGGAAACAAAATACAAAATGAACAAACGGGACTACATCAAAGTCAAAAAACATCCTCTGCACCGCAAAGGAAACCATCCACAAAACCAAAACACAACCTAACAACTGGGAGAAGATTCTTGCAAACCGTATATCGGATAAGGGGTTAATATCCAAAACACAGAAAGAACTCATACATCTCAACAGCAAAAAAAATCAACAACCCAATTGAAAAGGCGGGCAAAAGATCTGAGCAGTGATTTCTCCAAAGAAGGTATACGGATGGCCAACAGGCATATGGAAAGGGACTCAACATCCTTAGCGATCAGAGAAATGCAAATCACAACTACAAGGAGATGTCACCTTACTCTGGTCAGAATGGCTCTAATTAACAAGACAAGAGACAAGTGTCGGAGAGGATGTGCAGAGAAGGGAACTCTCCTGCACTGCTGGTGGGAGGGCAGACTGGTGCAGCCACTATGGAAAGCAGTATGGAGTATCCTCAGAAAACTAAGAACACATCTACCATATGTAGGATCCAGCTAGCCCACTGCTGGCTATTCATCCAAAGAACTTGAAAACACCAATGCAGAAAGACACATGCACCCCTGGGTTCACTGCAGCATTATTCACAACAGCCAAAACTTGGAAGCAACCTAGGTGCCCATCAAGGGAAGAATGGATAAAGAAGATGTGGTATGTATACACAATGGAATGCCACTCGGCCCTAAGAAATGATGAGATCCGCCCATTTGTGACAACTTCGATGGACCTTGAGGGTATCATGTGAAGTGAAATAAATCAGAGGGACAAAGTCAAACACCGTGTGATCTCACTCATAAGGAGAAGATAAAAACAACGACAAACGCGCACAGAGCAAAGGAGATTGCATTGGTGGTTACCATAGGGGGAGGGGGGAGGGGAGAGAGCCAAAGGGGCGATGAGGCTCACATGTGAGGTGACGGACTATCATTAGTTTTCGGGTGGTGAACACGATGTAATCTACACACAGAATTCAAAATATATTACAACGTACATCTGAAAGCTATATCATCTTAGGATCCACTGTTACTGCAATAAAATAAAATAAAATAAAATAAAATAAAATAAAGTGTAGGAGCCTCAAGAGGCTAACAGGCTTTTGAAAAGTTATTCCAGGGAATTTTATGGCTTAGCTCAGGGCGGCAGACACCAGCCTGAGACACAGCTGTGACACAGCCACTAACTTCAACTCAACTATATTCCGACTGGAGGGAAATCAAAACTACTGTCATCATAATTGATTGAAGGCTGCACTTTGTGCCAGATCCTGTGCCGACTGCTTTGCACCAACTGTCTCATTTAATCCTCACATCCAAAAGGTAGGTTACCGTTATTCTCCCCATTGGCAAGGTGAGGAGGCGGAAGCAGAAAGATGGCAATCTGCCTGGAATTCACAGAAGGATTCTCTAGGTAATGACATGACTTTTGGACAAGATTTCAAGGTTTAACACATTACAGTGCAGATGCAGATCCCAGTATCACAGAACGTGAAAAACACTGAGTCCCGCCAAATGTATTAAAACACTAACTATGGAGCCTCACAATCTCTTGGCCTTTTTTCTCAGATGAGGGAAAGCCCAGCGTGAAAAACCGTTGATGAGATGTCTGCAGAGGCGGACTACGTCTGGTCTTTAAAGCCGGGAACTATCCCAGTAGATTCTGAGTCAGTGGGTCCAGACTAGGCCTTGAGCGTCTCTGTTCTTTTCCAAAGCCCCACAGGCTACACTTCCGTGCCCTTGGAGTTGGGAAGTACAGTCATGCCCTACATCGGGACGTTTCAGTCAACAACGGGGGTCCCATCAGATTAGTCCCACATGGCCTAGGTGTGTAGGAGGCTCTGCCATCCAGGTTTAGGAACTCCGTGGTGTCGGCACAGTCTCGAGATTGCCTGACCATGACACACTCCTCAGAACTTATCCCCACCGTTAAGCAAAGCATGACTATACTGCCTTGGATTCTCCACGGTCCCAGACCCTGCACTGTTTAGATGACTGCACACGCAGAGGGCACCTCGTCTGAGGCAGAGAGCAGCTGGAATCACAAAAGCTCTCGACAGAGAGTCAAGGAAAGGCGTGCTCTGCTTACACGACTCTCTACTTTTCCCTGGGTCTGAACCCTTTCATAGCTAATCTGCTTTTTTTAACCGAGCAGCTTTGCCAAAAAAAAAAAAAAAAAAGGTTACCAACAAACACTAAACAAACCAATATAAAGAATACATATTAAATAAGCCTAACCCTACTATACTACTGGCTTTTATTTCCCTGGGATAATTTGGACAGCATTAGGTGGTTTTACTAAGAGCAGCCTCGTCGAGGGAGATTATTTCTAATTCCACAGTGCTGCAGATGCGGTCAGTAGCAACTGCAAGCTGCAAAGGAAACAAAACAAAGTTGGGTGTAATCCATTCAAGTTCACACGTTTCACCAGGGACAGCCTCCAAGCCTTTCATACTTAGGTATGCATTTACCCATTTCTTTAATCATCCACTACTAACGCCTACTAAAGGCCAGACACTGCTCTAAGTACTCTACGGATATGAAATATCCTCTCACCTTTACACTCACCTATGGAGTGTGTATGATAACCATCCCCGTTTTACAGATCAGGAAACTGACACACAGAATGGCACAGTAACTTGCCCAAGTTCACACAGCCCGTAGGTGGCAGAGCCAGGACCCATTTGACAGAGTCTGGCTCCAGAGGCCACGTTCTGAATCACCACGCTTAGTCTCCAAAAACCTAGAGAAAGCGCCAGCCTCAATGGAAAAGTTTTGTCTTCCCCACCCTACAGTCCCTACGCGGCGGCCCCAGTCTCCAGGGCATTCTTTCAGCTCCTCTGACAGGCCATCCTCCTCCCTTGCCCTGTCCCAACACTCTCCCGCACAAGTCCTCCTTGTCTTTTAGGCCTCTGCTCTCAGCTTCAACATCACTGCCTAAGTCACAAAGTCTAACAGTAAAATGCCGTATTTCTCAACACTCAACACGAAAGTGCCTTTACGTATCTCCTAGGTAATTGGTTGCTGCCTGTCTGTCCTTTCCAACCAGGCTGTGAGGTCCAGTACGTCAAACACCCTGTCAGTCTTGCTCACCAAGTGTCCAGGCCACCGAACACGCACCGACCAGAGGAAAGGAAGGACTTGTCCCAAAGTCAACTCTCCAGACTTTCTGTGCAAGGAGGGAACGAACGGAGCACCCTCCAGCCTCACGCTTTCTTTGCCAGACTTTCAAGTGTGGGGCACATACCTGTGCTCACAACGCTCCCCGGACAGCCCCCACTGCACCCCTAACAGGTAGACTTCTGCACAGTCAAGGGCTTTGGAAAGCACTGGCCTCTGCACACAAATATTACGTGGCCCTCGACAGGCCACTTCCCCTGAACCGGCCTGAGCTTCAGGCCCACAACAGGCTTCGTGAAAACCCCAACGGAACGTAGCCTCGAAAAGAGGGAGACCCGCACTCCTCAGAACGCCTCGAGACCAGTGTCCTTATCGACTTCGCGTCTGTCCTTCCAAGAAGCCGAGACCACGGGTGGCGCTTCAGCGCCCGACTCCCGGGCACCGCACGCCCAGGCTGGCCCCGTGCCCGGCACACACCGCCCGTTCCACGAACGCCTCAAGCGCACGAAGAGACCCCCCTCGCTCCCCGCGCCGCACAGCTGTCCCGCGACCTGACGGGCACCTCTTGGCGCACAAGCCTATTCCTCGGGGACACGCTCGCCTCCCACCAGCCCCCAGGCCCACGCCCCCCAGGTACCTCTCTCAGATGGAATCCTCTTCGCAGGGGCCCTGGTCCTCCGTGTCCGGCGAGCAGGAAGAGCGGGAGCTGAAGGACGGCCTCCTCAGGCTAGCGGCCGTGGCTGTGGAGGGCCCGGGCTGCTGTGCCCAGCGGGGACGCGGAGCGGCGTCCACGGACGCCGGGGGAACGGACGAGCCCGGCCCGGGAGAGAGCAGCACAGCGCGGCCGGACTCCGCCGGGCTCGGCTCTGGGCAGGCAGGCGCGGCTCGCCGACGCCTCCCACGCCTCCCAGGACGGCGGCCCAGCAGCCGCGCGCTCCTCTCCTCTCCTCTCCTCGCGCGCGCGCGCCGCCGCCCAGACGCTGCCCGGCCGTTGCCCCGCCCCCCCCTCCGGCGGTGGACTGCGGACAGCGACGGGGACACCCTCCTGGGAGAACTCCTGCGGCCCCGCCCACACGCTTCGGACCTTCGCGCAGCGGGAAGGTGCGCTGACAGGGACGCAGGGTCCCCGCTACGCTCGCTCTCGGGGAACTGCAGCCTCCTCCCTCGGCTTTCACTTGAATGTCAGACCCGAAACCATGCAACGTCTACAAGCAAACATAGGCAGTGTGCTCTTTGACATCAGTCTTAGCAGCCTATTTTCAAGTACCACGTCTGACTGGGCAAGGGAAACAAAATACAAAATGAACAAACGGGACTACATCAAAGTCAAAAAACATCCTCTGCACCGCAAAGGAAACCATCCACAAAACCAAAACACAACCTAACAACTGGGAGAAGATTCTTGCAAACCGTATATCGGATAAGGGGTTAATATCCAAAACACAGAAAGAACTCATACATCTCAACAGCAAAAAAAATCAACAACCCAATTGAAAAGGCGGGCAAAAGATCTGAGCAGTGATTTCTCCAAAGAAGGTATACGGATGGCCAACAGGCATATGGAAAGGGACTCAACATCCTTAGCGATCAGAGAAATGCAAATCACAACTACAAGGAGATGTCACCTTACTCTGGTCAGAATGGCTCTAATTAACAAGACAAGAGACAAGTGTCGGAGAGGATGTGCAGAGAAGGGAACTCTCCTGCACTGCTGGTGGGAGGGCAGACTGGTGCAGCCACTATGGAAAGCAGTATGGAGTATCCTCAGAAAACTAAGAACACATCTACCATATGTAGGATCCAGCTAGCCCACTGCTGGCTATTCATCCAAAGAACTTGAAAACACCAATGCAGAAAGACACATGCACCCCTGGGTTCACTGCAGCATTATTCACAACAGCCAAAACTTGGAAGCAACCTAGGTGCCCATCAAGGGAAGAATGGATAAAGAAGATGTGGTATGTATACACAATGGAATGCCACTCGGCCCTAAGAAATGATGAGATCCGCCCATTTGTGACAACTTCGATGGACCTTGAGGGTATCATGTGAAGTGAAATAAATCAGAGGGACAAAGTCAAACACCGTGTGATCTCACTCATAAGGAGAAGATAAAAACAACGACAAACGCGCACAGAGCAAAGGAGATTGCATTGGTGGTTACCATAGGGGGAGGGGGGAGGGGAGAGAGCCAAAGGGGCGATGAGGCTCACATGTGAGGTGACGGACTATCATTAGTTTTCGGGTGGTGAACACGATGTAATCTACACACAGAATTCAAAATATATTACAACGTACATCTGAAAGCTATATCATCTTAGGATCCACTGTTACTGCAATAAAATAAAATAAAATAAAATAAAATAAAAAAGTGTAGGAGCCTCAAGAGGCTAACAGGCTTTTGAAAAGTTATTCCAGGGAATTTTATGGCTTAGCTCAGGGCGGCAGACACCAGCCTGAGACACAGCTGTGACACAGCCACTAACTTCAACTCAACTATATTCCGACTGGAGGGAAATCAAAACTACTGTCATCATAATTGATTGAAGGCTGCACTTTGTGCCAGATCCTGTGCCGACTGCTTTGCACCAACTGTCTCATTTAATCCTCACATCCAAAAGGTAGGTTACCGTTATTCTCCCCATTGTCAAGGTGAGGAGGCGGAAGCAGAAAGATGGCAATCTGCCTGGAATTCACAGAAGGATTCTCTAGGTAATGACATGACTTTTGGACAAGATTTCAAGGTTTAACACATTACAGTGCAGATGCAGATCCCAGTATCACAGAACGTGAAAAACACTGAGTCCCGCCAAATGTATTAAAACACTAACTATGGAGCCTCACAATCTCTTGGCCTGTTTTCTCAGATGAGGGAAAGCCCAGCGTGAAAAACCGTTGATGAGATGTCTGCAGAGGCGGACTACGTCTGGTCTTTAAAGCCGGGAACTATCCCAGTAGATTCTGAGTCAGTGGGTCCAGACTAGGCCTTGAGCGTCTCTGTTCTTTTCCAAAGCCCCACAGGCTACACTTCCGTGCCCTTGGAGTTGGGAAGTACAGTCATGCCCTACATCGGGACGTTTCAGTCAACAACGGGGGTCCCATCAGATTAGTCCCACATGGCCTAGGTGTGTAGGAGGCTCTGCCATCCAGGTTTAGGAACTCCGTGGTGTCGGCACAGTCTCGAGATTGCCTGACCATGACACACTCCTCAGAACTTATCCCCACCGTTAAGCAAAGCATGACTATACTGCCTTGGATTCTCCACGGTCCCAGACCCTGCACTGTTTAGATGACTGCACACGCAGAGGGCACCTCGTCTGAGGCAGAGAGCAGCTGGAATCACAAAAGCTCTCGACAGAGAGTCAAGGAAAGGCGTGCTCTGCTTACACGACTCTCTACTTTTCCCTGGGTCTGAACCCTTTCATAGCTAATCTGCTTTTTTTAACCGAGCAGCTTTGACAAAAAAAAAAAAAAAAGGTTACCAACAAACACTAAACAAACCAATATAAAGAATACATATTAAATAAGCCTAACCCTACTATACTACTGGCTTTTATTTCCCTGGGATAATTTGGACAGCATTAGGTGGTTTTACTAAGAGCAGCCTCGTCGAGGGAGATTATTTCTAATTCCACAGTGCTGCAGATGCGGTCAGTAGCAACTGCAAGCTGCAAAGGAAACAAAACAAAGTTGGGTGTAATCCATTCAAGTTCACACGTTTCACCAGGGACAGCCTCCAAGCCTTGAATACTTAGGTATGCATTTACCCATTTCTTTAATCAACCACTACTAACGCCTACTAAAGGCCAGACACTGCTCTAAGTACTCTACGGATATGAAATATCCTCTCACCTTTACACTCACCTATGGAGTGTGTATGATAACCATCCCCGTTTTACAGATCAGGAAACTGACACACAGAATGGCACAGTAACTTGCCCAAGTTCACACAGCCCGTAGGTGGCAGAGCCAGGACCCATTTGACAGAGTCTGGCTCCAGAGGCCACGTTCTGAATCACCACGCTTAGTCTCCAAAAACCTAGAGAAAGCGCCAGCCTCAATGGAAAAGTTTTGTCTTCCCCACCCTACAGTCCCTACGCGGCGGCCCCAGTCTCCAGGGCATTCTTTCAGCTCCTCTGACAGGCCATCCTCCTCCCTTGCCCTGTCCCAACACTCTCCCGCACAAGTCCTCCTTGTCTTTTAGGCCTCTGCTCTCAGCTTCAACATCACTGCCTAAGTCACAAAGTCTAACAGTAAAATGCCGTATTTCTCAACACTCAACACGAAAGTGCCTTTACGTATCTCCTAGGTAATTGGTTGCTGCCTGTCTGTCCTTTCCAACCAGGCTGTGAGGTCCAGTACGTCAAACACCCTGTCAGTCTTGCTCACCAAGTGTCCAGGCCACCGAACACGCACCGACCAGAGGAAAGGAAGGACTTGTCCCAAAGTCAACTCTCCAGACTTTCTGTGCAAGGAGGGAACGAACGGAGCACCCTCCAGCCTCACGCTTTCTTTGCCAGACTTTCAAGTGTGGGGCACATACCTGTGCTCACAACGCTCCCCGGACAGCCCCCACTGCACCCCTAACAGGTAGACTTCTGCACAGTCAAGGGCTTTGGAAAGCACTGGCCTCTGCACACAAATATTACGTGGCCCTCGACAGGCCACTTCCCCTGAACCGGCCTGAGCTTCAGGCCCACAACAGGCTTCGTGAAAACCCCAACGGAACGTAGCCTCGAAAAGAGGGAGACCCGCACTCCTCAGAACGCCTCGAGACCAGTGTCCTTATCGACTTCGCGTCTGTCCTTCCAAGAAGCCGAGACCACGGGTGGCGCTTCAGCGCCCGACTCCCGGGCACCGCACGCCCAGGCTGGCCCCGTGCCCGGCACACACCGCCCGTTCCACGAACGCCTCAAGCGCACGAAGAGACCCCCCTCGCTCCCCGCGCCGCACAGCTGTCCCGCGACCTGACGGGCACCTCTTGGCGCACAAGCCTATTCCTCGGGGACACGCTCGCCTCCCACCAGCCGCCAGGCCCACGACCCCAGGTACCTCTCTCAGATGGAATCCTCTTCGCAGGCGCCCTGGTCCTCCGTGTCCGGCGAGCAGGAAGAGCGGGAGCTGAAGGACGGCCTCCTCAGGCTAGCGGCCGTGGCTGTGGAGGGCCCGGGCTGCTGTGCCCAGCGGGGACGCGGAGCGGCGTCCACGGACGCCGGGGGAACGGACGAGCCCGGCCCGGGAGAGAGCAGCACAGCGCGGCCGGACTCCGCCGGGCTCGGCTCTGGGCAGGCAGGCGCGGCTCGCCGACGCCTCCCACGCCTCCCAGGACGGCGGCCCAGCAGCCGCGCGCTCCTCTCCTCTCCTCTCCTCGCGCGCGCGCGCCGCCGCCCAGACGCTGCCCGGCCGTTGCCCCGCCCCCCCCCCTCGGGCGGTGGACTGCGGACAGCGACGGGGACACCCTCCTGGGAGAACTCCTGCGGCCCCGCCCACACGCTTCGGACCTTCGCGCAGTGGGAAGGTGCGCTGACAGGGACGCAGGGTCCCCGCTACGCTCGCTCTCGGGGAACTGCAGCCTCCTCCCTCGGCTTTCACTTGAATGTCAGACCCGAAACCATGCAACGTCTACAAGCAAACATAGGCAGTGTGCTCTTTGACATCAGTCTTAGCAGCCTATTTTCAAGTACCACGTCTGACTGGGCAAGGGAAACAAAATACAAAATGAACAAACGGGACTACATCAAAGTCAAAAAACATCCTCTGCACCGCAAAGGAAACCATCCACAAAACCAAAACACAACCTAACAACTGGGAGAAGATTCTTGCAAACCGTATATCGGATAAGGGGTTAATATCCAAAACACAGAAAGAACTCATACATCTCAACAGCAAAAAAAATCAACAACCCAATTGAAAAGGCGGGCAAAAGATCTGAGCAGTGATTTCTCCAAAGAAGGTATACGGATGGCCAACAGGCATATGGAAAGGGACTCAACATCCTTAGCGATCAGAGAAATGCAAATCACAACTACAAGGAGATGTCACCTTACTCTGGTCAGAATGGCTCTAATTAACAAGACAAGAGACAAGTGTCGGAGAGGATGTGCAGAGAAGGGAACTCTCCTGCACTGCTGGTGGGAGGGCAGACTGGTGCAGCCACTATGGAAAGCAGTATGGAGTATCCTCAGAAAACTAAGAACACATCTACCATATGTAGGATCCAGCTAGCCCACTGCTGGCTATTCATCCAAAGAACTTGAAAACACCAATGCAGAAAGACACATGCACCCCTGGGTTCACTGCAGCATTATTCACAACAGCCAAAACTTGGAAGCAACCTAGGTGCCCATCAAGGGAAGAATGGATAAAGAAGATGTGGTATGTATACACAATGGAATGCCACTCGGCCCTAAGAAATGATGAGATCCGCCCATTTGTGACAACTTCGATGGACCTTGAGGGTATTATGTGAAGTGAAATAAATCAGAGGGACAAAGTCAAACACCGTGTGATCTCACTCATAAGGAGAAGATAAAAACAACGACAAACGCACACAGAGCAAAGGAGATTGCATTGGTGGTTACCATAGGGGGAGGGGGGAGGGGAGAGAGCCAAAGGGGCGATGAGGCTCACATGTGAGGTGACGGACTATCATTAGTTTTCGGGTGGTGAACACGATGTAATCTACACACAGAATTCAAAATATATTACAACGTACATCTGAAAGCTATATCATCTTAGGATCCACTGTTACTGCAATAAAATAAAATAAAATAAAATAAAATAAAATAAAATAAAATAAAATAAAAAAGTGTAGGAGCCTCAAGAGGCTAACAGGCTTTTGAAAAGTTATTCCAGGGAATTTTATGGCTTAGCTCAGGGCGGCAGACACCAGCCTGAGACACAGCTGTGACACAGCCACTAACTTCAACTCAACTATATTCCGACTGGAGGGAAATCAAAACTACTGTCATCATAATTGATTGAAGGCTGCACTTTGTGCCAGATCCTGTGCCGACTGCTTTGCACCAACTGTCTCATTTAATCCTCACATCCAAAAGGTAGGTTACCGTTATTCTCCCCATTGTCAAGGTGAGGAGGCGGAAGCAGAAAGATGGCAATCTGCCTGGAATTCACAGAAGGATTCTCTAGGTAATGACATGACTTTTGGACAAGATTTCAAGGTTTAACACATTACAGTGCAGATGCAGATCCCAGTATCACAGAACGTGAAAAACACTGAGTCCCGCCAAATGTATTAAAACACTAACTATGGAGCCTCACAATCTCTTGGCCTGTTTTCTCAGATGAGGGAAAGCCCAGCGTGAAAAACCGTTGATGAGATGTCTGCAGAGGCGGACTACGTCTGGTCTTTAAAGCCGGGAACTATCCCAGTAGATTCTGAGTCAGTGGGTCCAGACTAGGCCTTGAGCGTCTCTGTTCTTTTCCAAAGCCCCACAGGCTACACTTCCGTGCCCTTGGAGTTGGGAAGTACAGTCATGCCCTACATCGGGACGTTTCAGTCAACAACGGGGGTCCCATCAGATTAGTCCCACATGGCCTAGGTGTGTAGGAGGCTCTGCCATCCAGGTTTAGGAACTCCGTGGTGTCGGCACAGTCTCGAGATTGCCTGACCATGACACACTCCTCAGAACTTATCCCCACCGTTAAGCAAAGCATGACTATACTGCCTTGGATTCTCCACGGTCCCAGACCCTGCACTGTTTAGATGACTGCACACGCAGAGGGCACCTCGTCTGAGGCAGAGAGCAGCTGGAATCACAAAAGCTCTCGACAGAGAGTCAAGGAAAGGCGTGCTCTGCTTACACGACTCTCTACTTTTCCCTGGGTCTGAACCCTTTCATAGCTAATCTGCTTTTTTTAACCGAGCAGCTTTGACAAAAAAAAAAAAAAAAGGTTACCAACAAACACTAAACAAACCAATATAAAGAATACATATTAAATAAGCCTAACCCTACTATACTACTGGCTTTTATTTCCCTGGGATAATTTGGACAGCATTAGGTGGTTTTACTAAGAGCAGCCTCGTCGAGGGAGATTATTTCTAATTCCACAGTGCTGCAGATGCGGTCAGTAGCAACTGCAAGCTGCAAAGGAAACAAAACAAAGTTGGGTGTAATCCATTCAAGTTCACACGTTTCACCAGGGACAGCCTCCAAGCCTTTCATACTTAGGTATGCATTTACCCATTTCTTTAATCAACCACTACTAACGCCTACTAAAGGCCAGACACTGCTCTAAGTACTCTACGGATATGAAATATCCTCTCACCTTTACACTCACCTATGGAGTGTGTATGATAACCATCCCCGTTTTACAGATCAGGAAACTGACACACAGAATGGCACAGTAACTTGCCCAAGTTCACACAGCCCGTAGGTGGCAGAGCCAGGACCCATTTGACAGAGTCTGGCTCCAGAGGCCACGTTCTGAATCACCACGCTTAGTCTCCAAAAACCTAGAGAAAGCGCCAGCCTCAATGGAAAAGTTTTGTCTTCCCCACCCTACAGTCCCTACGCGGCGGCCCCAGTCTCCAGGGCATTCTTTCAGCTCCTCTGACAGGCCATCCTCCTCCCTTGCCCTGTCCCAACACTCTCCCGCACAAGTCCTCCTTGTCTTTTAGGCCTCTGCTCTCAGCTTCAACATCACTGCCTAAGTCACAAAGTCTAACAGTAAAATGCCGTATTTCTCAACACTCAACACGAAAGTGCCTTTACGTATCTCCTAGGTAATTGGTTGCTGCCTGTCTGTCCTTTCCAACCAGGCTGTGAGGTCCAGTACGTCAAACACCCTGTCAGTCTTGCTCACCAAGTGTCCAGGCCACCGAACACGCACCGACCAGAGGAAAGGAAGGACTTGTCCCAAAGTCAACTCTCCAGACTTTCTGTGCAAGGAGGGAACGAACGGAGCACCCTCCAGCCTCACGCTTTCTTTGCCAGACTTTCAAGTGTGGGGCACATACCTGTGCTCACAACGCTCCCCGGACAGCCCCCACTGCACCCCTAACAGGTAGACTTCTGCACAGTCAAGGGCTTTGGAAAGCACTGGCCTCTGCACACAAATATTACGTGGCCCTCGACAGGCCACTTCCCCTGAACCGGCCTGAGCTTCAGGCCCACAACAGGCTTCGTGAAAACCCCAACGGAACGTAGCCTCGAAAAGAGGGAGACCCGCACTCCTCAGAACGCCTCGAGACCAGTGTCCTTATCGACTTCGCGTCTGTCCTTCCAAGAAGCCGAGACCACGGGTGGCGCTTCAGCGCCCGACTCCCGGGCACCGCACGCCCAGGCTGGCCCCGTGCCCGGCACACACCGCCCGTTCCACGAACGCCTCAAGCGCACGAAGAGACCCCCCTCGCTCCCCGCGCCGCACAGCTGTCCCGCGACCTGACGGGCACCTCTTGGCGCACAAGCCTATTCCTCGGGGACACGCTCGCCTCCCACCAGCCCCCAGGCCCACGCCCCCCAGGTACCTCTCTCAGATGGAATCCTCTTCGCAGGGGCCCTGGTCCTCCGTGTCCGGCGAGCAGGAAGAGCGGGAGCTGAAGGACGGCCTCCTCAGGCTAGTGGCCGTGGCTGTGGAGGGCCCGGGCTGCTGTGCCCAGCGGGGACGCGGAGCGGCGTCCACGGACGCCGGGGGAACGGACGAGCCCGGCCCGGGAGAGAGCAGCACAGCGCGGCCGGACTCCGCCGGGCTCGGCTCTGGGCAGGCAGGCGCGGCTCGCCGACGCCTCCCACGCCTCCCAGGACGGCGGCCCAGCAGCCGCGCGCTCCTCTCCTCTCCTCTCCTCGCGCGCGCGCGCCTCCGCCCAGACGCTGTCCGGCCGTTGCCCCGCCCCCCTCCTCCGGCGGTGGACTGCGGACAGCGACGGGGACACCCTCCTGGGAGAACTCCTGCGGCCCCGCCCACACGCTTCGGACCTTCGCGCAGCGGGAAGGTGCGCTGACAGGGACGCAGGGTCCCCGCTACGCTCGCTCTCGGGGAACTGCAGCCTCCTCCCTCGGCTTTCACTTGAATGTCAGACCCGAAACCATGCAACGTCTACAAGCAAACATAGGCAGTGTGCTCTTTGACATCAGTCTTAGCAGCCTATTTTCAAGTACCACGTCTGACTGGGCAAGGGAAACAAAATACAAAATGAACAAACGGGACTACATCAAAGTCAAAAAACATCCTCTGCACCGCAAAGGAAACCATCCACAAAACCAAAACACAACCTAACAACTGGGAGAAGATTCTTGCAAACCGTATATCGGATAAGGGGTTAATATCCAAAACACAGAAAGAACTCATACATCTCAACAGCAAAAAAAATCAACAACCCAATTGAAAAGGCGGGCAAAAGATCTGAGCAGTGATTTCTCCAAAGAAGGTATACGGATGGCCAACAGGCATATGGAAAGGGACTCAACATCCTTAGCGATCAGAGAAATGCAAATCACAACTACAAGGAGATGTCACCTTACTCTGGTCAGAATGGCTCTAATTAACAAGACAAGAGACAAGTGTCGGAGAGGATGTGCAGAGAAGGGAACTCTCCTGCACTGCTGGTGGGAGGGCAGACTGGTGCAGCCACTATGGAAAGCAGTATGGAGTATCCTCAGAAAACTAAGAACACATCTACCATATGTAGGATCCAGCTAGCCCACTGCTGGCTATTCATCCAAAGAACTTGAAAACACCAATGCAGAAAGACACATGCACCCCTGGGTTCACTGCAGCATTATTCACAACAGCCAAAACTTGGAAGCAACCTAGGTGCCCATCAAGGGAAGAATGGATAAAGAAGATGTGGTATGTATACACAATGGAATGCCACTCGGCCCTAAGAAATGATGAGATCCGCCCATTTGTGACAACTTCGATGGACCTTGAGGGTATTATGTGAAGTGAAATAAATCAGAGGGACAAAGTCAAACACCGTGTGATCTCACTCATAAGGAGAAGATAAAAACAACGACAAACGCGCACAGAGCAAAGGAGATTGCATTGGTGGTTACCATAGGGGGAGGGGGGAGGGGAGAGAGCCAAAGGGGCGATGAGGCTCACATGTGAGGTGACGGACTATCATTAGTTTTCGGGTGGTGAACACGATGTAATCTACACACAGAATTCAAAATATATTACAACGTACATCTGAAAGCTATATCATCTTAGGATCCACTGTTACTGCAATAAAATAAAATAAAATAAAATAAAATAAAATAAAAAAGTGTAGGAGCCTCAAGAGGCTAACAGGCTTTTGAAAAGTTATTCCAGGGAATTTTATGGCTTAGCTCAGGGCGGCAGACACCAGCCTGAGACACAGCTGTGACACAGCCACTAACTTCAACTCAACTATATTCCGACTGGAGGGAAATCAAAACTACTGTCATCATAATTGATTGAAGGCTGCACTTTGTGCCAGATCCTGTGCCGACTGCTTTGCACCAACTGTCTCATTTAATCCTCACATCCAAAATGTAGGTTACCATTATTCTCCCCATTGTCAAGGTGAGGAGGCGGAAGCAGAAAGATGGCAATCTGCCTGGAATTCACAGAAGGATTCTCTAGGTAATGACATGACTTTTGGACAAGATTTCAAGGTTTAACACATTACAGTGCAGATGCAGATCCCAGTATCACAGAACGTGAAAAACACTGAGTCCCGCCAAATGTATTAAAACACTAACTATGGAGCCTCACAATCTCTTGGCCTGTTTTCTCAGATGAGGGAAAGCCCAGCGTGAAAAACCGTTGATGAGATGTCTGCAGAGGCGGACTACGTCTGGTCTTTAAAGCCGGGAACTATCCCAGTAGATTCTGAGTCAGTGGGTCCAGACTAGGCCTTGAGCGTCTCTGTTCTTTTCCAAAGCCCCACAGGCTACACTTCCGTGCCCTTGGAGTTGGGAAGTACAGTCATGCCCTACATCGGGACGTTTCAGTCAACAACGGGGGTCCCATCAGATTAGTCCCACATGGCCTAGGTGTGTAGGAGGCTCTGCCATCCAGGTTTAGGAACTCCGTGGTGTCGGCACAGTCTCGAGATTGCCTGACCATGACACACTCCTCAGAACTTATCCCCACCGTTAAGCAAAGCATGACTATACTGCCTTGGATTCTCCACGGTCCCAGACCCTGCACTGTTTAGATGACTGCACACGCAGAGGGCACCTCGTCTGAGGCAGAGAGCAGCTGGAATCACAAAAGCTCTCGACAGAGAGTCAAGGAAAGGCGTGCTCTGCTTACACGACTCTCTACTTTTCCCTGGGTCTGAACCCTTTCATAGCTAATCTGCTTTTTTTAACCGAGCAGCTTTTACAAAAAAAAAAAAAAAAAAAAGTTACCAACAAACACTAAACAAACCAATATAAAGAATACATATTAAATAAGCCTAACCCTACTATACTACTGGCTTTTATTTCCCTGGGATAATTTGGACAGCATTAGGTGGTTTTACTAAGAGCAGCCTCGTCGAGGGAGATTATTTCTAATTCCACAGTGCTGCAGATGCGGTCAGTAGCAACTGCAAGCTGCAAAGGAAACAAAACAAAGTTGGGTGTAATCCATTCAAGTTCACACGTTTCACCAGGGACAGCCTCCAAGCCTTTCATACTTAGGTATGCATTTACCCATTTCTTTAATCATCCACTACTAACGCCTACTAAAGGCCAGACACTGCTCTAAGTACTCTACGGATATGAAATATCCTCTCACCTTTACACTCACCTATGGAGTGTGTATGATAACCATCCCCGTTTTACAGATCAGGAAACTGACACACAGAATGGCACAGTAACTTGCCCAAGTTCACACAGCCCGTAGGTGGCAGAGCCAGGACCCATTTGACAGAGTCTGGCTCCAGAGGCCACGTTCTGAATCACCACGCTTAGTCTCCAAAAACCTAGAGAAAGCGCCAGCCTCAATGGAAAAGTTTTGTCTTCCCCACCCTACAGTCCCTACGCGGCGGCCCCAGTCTCCAGGGCATTCTTTCAGCTCCTCTGACAGGCCATCCTCCTCCCTTGCCCTGTCCCAACACTCTCCCGCACAAGTCCTCCTTGTCTTTTAGGCCTCTGCTCTCAGCTTCAACATCACTGCCTAAGTCACAAAGTCTAACAGTAAAATGCCGTATTTCTCAACACTCAACACGAAAGTGCCTTTACGTATCTCCTAGGTAATTGGTTGCTGCCTGTCTGTCCTTTCCAACCAGGCTGTGAGGTCCAGTACGTCAAACACCCTGTCAGTCTTGCTCACCAAGTGTCCAGGCCACCGAACACGCACCGACCAGAGGAAAGGAAGGACTTGTCCCAAAGTCAACTCTCCAGACTTTCTGTGCAAGGAGGGAACGAACGGAGCACCCTCCAGCCTCACGCTTTCTTTGCCAGACTTTCAAGTGTGGGGCACATACCTGTGCTCACAACGCTCCCCGGACAGCCCCCACTGCACCCCTAACAGGTAGACTTCTGCACAGTCAAGGGCTTTGGAAAGCACTGGCCTCTGCACACAAATATTACGTGGCCCTCGACAGGCCACTTCCCCTGAACCGGCCTGAGCTTCAGGCCCACAACAGGCTTCGTGAAAACCCCAACGGAACGTAGCCTCGAAAAGAGGGAGACCCGCACTCCTCAGAACGCCTCGAGACCAGTGTCCTTATCGACTTCACGTCTGTCCTTCCAAGAAGCCGAGACCACGGGTGGCGCTTCAGCGCCCGACTCCCGGGCACCGCACGCCCAGGCTGGCCCCGTGCCCGGCACACACCGCCCGTTCCACGAACGCCTCAAGCGCACGAAGAGACCCCCCTCGCTCCCCGCGCCGCACAGCTGTCCCGCGACCTGACGGGCACCTCTTGGCGCACAAGCCTATTCCTCGGGGACACGCTCGCCTCCCACCAGCCCCCAGGCCCACGCCCCCCAGGTACCTCTCTCAGATGGAATCCTCTTCGCAGGCGCCCTGGTCCTCCGTGTCCGGCGAGCAGGAAGAGCGGGAGCTGAAGGACAGCCTCCTCAGGCTAGCGGCCGTGGCTGTGGAGGGCCCGGGCTGCTGTGCCCAGCGGGGACGCGGAGCGGCGTCCACGGACGCCGGGGGAACGGACGAGCCCGGCCCGGGAGAGAGCAGCACAGCGCGGCCGGACTCCGCCGGGCTCGGCTCTGGGCAGGCAGGCGCGGCTCGCCGACGCCTCCCACGCCTCCCAGGACGGCGGCCCAGCAGCCGCGCGCTCCTCTCCTCTCCTCTCCTCGCGCGCGCGCGCCGCCGCCCAGACGCTGCCCGGCCGTTGCCCCGCCCCCCCCCCCTCGGGCGGTGGACTGCGGACAGCGACGGGGACACCCTCCTGGGAGAACTCCTGCGGCCCCGCCCACACGCTTCGGACCTTCGCGCAGCGGGAAGGTGCGCTGACAGGGACGCAGGGTCCCCGCTACGCTCGCTCTCGGGGAACTGCAGCCTCCTCCCTCGGCTTTCACTTGAATGTCAGACCCGAAACCATGCAACGTCTACAAGCAAACATAGGCAGTGTGCTCTTTGACATCAGTCTTAGCAGCCTATTTTCAAGTACCACGTCTGACTGGGCAAGGGAAACAAAATACAAAATGAACAAACGGGACTACATCAAAGTCAAAAAACATCCTCTGCACCGCAAAGGAAACCATCCACAAAACCAAAACACAACCTAACAACTGGGAGAAGATTCTTGCAAACCGTATATCGGATAAGGGGTTAATATCCAAAACACAGAAAGAACTCATACATCTCAACAGCAAAAAAAATCAACAACCCAATTGAAAAGGCGGGCAAAAGATCTGAGCAGTGATTTCTCCAAAGAAGGTATACGGATGGCCAACAGGCATATGGAAAGGGACTCAACATCCTTAGCGATCAGAGAAATGCAAATCACAACTACAAGGAGATGTCACCTTACTCTGGTCAGAATGGCTCTAATTAACAAGACAAGAGACAAGTGTCGGAGAGGATGTGCAGAGAAGGGAACTCTCCTGCACTGCTGGTGGGAGGGCAGACTGGTGCAGCCACTATGGAAAGCAGTATGGAGTATCCTCAGAAAACTAAGAACACATCTACCATATGTAGGATCCAGCTAGCCCACTGCTGGCTATTCATCCAAAGAACTTGAAAACACCAATGCAGAAAGACACATGCACCCCTGGGTTCACTGCAGCATTATTCACAACAGCCAAAACTTGGAAGCAACCTAGGTGCCCATCAAGGGAAGAATGGATAAAGAAGATGTGGTATGTATACACAATGGAATGCCACTCGGCCCTAAGAAATGATGAGATCCGCCCATTTGTGACAACTTCGATGGACCTTGAGGGTATCATGTGAAGTGAAATAAATCAGAGGGACAAAGTCAAACACCGTGTGATCTCACTCATAAGGAGAAGATAAAAACAACGACAAACGCGCACAGAGCAAAGGAGATTGCATTGGTGGTTACCATAGGGGGAGGGGGGAGGGGAGAGAGCCAAAGGGGCGATGAGGCTCACATGTGAGGTGACGGACTATCATTAGTTTTCGGGTGGTGAACACGATGTAATCTACACACAGAATTCAAAATATATTACAACGTACATCTGAAAGCTATATCATCTTAGGATCCACTGTTACTGCAATAAAATAAAATAAAATAAAATAAAATAAAAAAGTGTAGGAGCCTCAAGAGGCTAACAGGCTTTTGAAAAGTTATTCCAGGGAATTTTATGGCTTAGCTCAGGGCGGCAGACACCAGCCTGAGACACAGCTGTGACACAGCCACTAACTTCAACTCAACTATATTCCGACTGGAGGGAAATCAAAACTACTGTCATCATAATTGATTGAAGGCTGCACTTTGTGCCAGATCCTGTGCCGACTGCTTTGCACCAACTGTCTCATTTAATCCTCACATCCAAAAGGTAGGTTACCGTTATTCTCCCCATTGGCAAGGTGAGGAGGCGGAAGCAGAAAGATGGCAATCTGCCTGGAATTCACAGAAGGATTCTCTAGGTAATGACATGACTTTTGGACAAGATTTCAAGGTTTAACACATTACAGTGCAGATGCAGATCCCAGTATCACAGAACGTGAAAAACACTGAGTCCCGCCAAATGTATTAAAACACTAACTATGGAGCCTCACAATCTCTTGGCCTGTTTTCTCAGATGAGGGAAAGCCCAGCGTGAAAAACCGTTGATGAGATGTCTGCAGAGGCGGACTACGTCTGGTCTTTAAAGCCGGGAACTATCCCAGTAGATTCTGAGTCAGTGGGTCCAGACTAGGCCTTGAGCGTCTCTGTTCTTTTCCAAAGCCCCACAGGCTACACTTCCGTGCCCTTGGAGTTGGGAAGTACAGTCATGCCCTACATCGGGACGTTTCAGTCAACAACGGGGGTCCCATCAGATTAGTCCCACATGGCCTAGGTGTGTAGGAGGCTCTGCCATCCAGGTTTAGGAACTCCGTGGTGTCGGCACAGTCTCGAGATTGCCTGACCATGACACACTCCTCAGAACTTATCCCCACCGTTAAGCAAAGCATGACTATACTGCCTTGGATTCTCCACGGTCCCAGACCCTGCACTGTTTAGATGACTGCACACGCAGAGGGCACCTCGTCTGAGGCAGAGAGCAGCTGGAATCACAAAAGCTCTCGACAGAGAGTCAAGGAAAGGCGTGCTCTGCTTACACGACTCTCTACTTTTCCCTGGGTCTGAACCCTTTCATAGCTAATCTGCTTTTTTTAACCGAGCAGCTTTGCCAAAAAAAAAAAAAAAAAAAAGGTTACCAACAAACACTAAACAAACCAATATAAAGAATACATATTAAATAAGCCTAACCCTACTATACTACTGGCCTTTATTTCCCTGGGATAATTTGGACAGCATTAGGTGGTTTTACTAAGAGCAGCCTCGTCGAGGGAGATTATTTCTAATTCCACAGTGCTGCAGATGCGGTCAGTAGCAACGGCAAGCTGCAAAGGAAACAAAACAAAGTTGGGTGTAATCCATTCAAGTTCACACGTTTCACCAGGGACAGCCTCCAAGCCTTTCATACTTAGGTATGCATTTACCCATTTCTTTAATCAACCACTACTAACGCCTACTAAAGGCCAGACACTGCTCTAAGTACTCTACGGATATGAAATATCCTCTCACCTTTACACTCACCTATGGAGTGTGTATGATAACCATCCCCGTTTTACAGATCAGGAAACTGACACACAGAATGGCACAGTAACTTGCCCAAGTTCACACAGCCCGTAGGTGGCAGAGCCAGGACCCATTTGACAGAGTCTGGCTCCAGAGGCCACGTTCTGAATCACCACGCTTAGTCTCCAAAAACCTAGAGAAAGCACCAGCCTCAATGGAAAAGTTTTGTCTTCCCCACCCTACAGTCCCTACGCGGCGGCCCCAGTCTCCAGGGCATTCTTTCAGCTCCTCTGACAGGCCATCCTCCTCCCTTGCCCTGTCCCAACACTCTCCCGCACAAGTCCTCCTTGTCTTTTAGGCCTCTGCTCTCAGCTTCAACATCACTGCCTAAGTCACAAAGTCTAACAGTAAAATGCCGTATTTCTCAACACTCAACACGAAAGTGCCTTTACGTATCTCCTAGGTAATTGGTTGCTGCCTGTCTGTCCTTTCCAACCAGGCTGTGAGGTCCAGTACGTCAAACACCCTGTCAGTCTTGCTCACCAAGTGTCCAGGCCACCGAACACGCACCGACCAGAGGAAAGGAAGGACTTGTCCCAAAGTCAACTCTCCAGACTTTCTGTGCAAGGAGGGAACGAACGGAGCACCCTCCAGCCTCACGCTTTCTTTGCCAGACTTTCAAGTGTGGGGCACATACCTGTGCTCACAACGCTCCCCGGACAGCCCCCACTGCACCCCTAACAGGTAGACTTCTGCACAGTCAAGGGCTTTGGAAAGCACTGGCCTCTGCACACAAATATTACGTGGCCCTCGACAGGCCACTTCCCCTGAACCGGCCTGAGCTTCAGGCCCACAACAGGCTTCGTGAAAACCCCAACGGAACGTAGCCTCGAAAAGAGGGAGACCCGCACTCCTCAGAACGCCTCGAGACCAGTGTCCTTATCGACTTCGCGTCTGTCCTTCCAAGAAGCCGAGACCACGGGTGGCGCTTCAGCGCCCGACTCCCGGGCACCGCACGCCCAGGCTGGCCCCGTGCCCGGCACACACCGCCCGTTCCACGAACGCCTCAAGCGCACGAAGAGACCCCCCTCGCTCCCCGCGCCGCACAGCTGTCCCGCGACCTGACGGGCACCTCTCGGCGCACAAGCCTATTCCTCGGGGACACGCTCGCCTCCCACCAGCCGCCAGGCCCACGCCCCCCAGGTACCTCTCTCAGATGGAATCCTCTTCGCAGGCGCCCTGGTCCTCCGTGTCCGGCGAGCAGGAAGAGCGGGAGCTGAAGGACGGCCTCCTCAGGCTAGCGGCCGTGGCTGTGGAGGGCCCGGGCTGCTGTGCCCAGCGGGGACGCGGAGCGGCGTCCACGGACGCCGGGGGAACGGACGAGCCCGGCCCGGGAGAGAGCAGCACAGCGCGGCCGGACTCCGCCGGGCTCGGCTCTGGGCAGGCAGGCGCGGCTCGCCGACGCCTCCCACGCCTCCCAGGACGGCGGCCCAGCAGCCGCGCGCTCCTCTCCTCTCCTCTCCTCGCGCGCGCGCGCCGCCGCCCGGACGCTGTCCGGCCGTTGCCCCGCCCCCCCCTCGGGCGGTGGACTGCGGACAGCGACGGGGACACCCTCCTGGGAGAACTCCTGCGGCCCCGCCCACACGCTTCGGACCTTCGCGCAGCGGGAAGGTGCGCTGACAGGGACGCAGTGTCCCCGCTACGCTCGCTCTCGGGGAACTGCAGCCTCCTCCCTCGGCTTTCACTTGAATGTCAGACCCGAAACCATGCAACGTCTACAAGCAAACATAGGCAGTGTGCTCTTTGACATCAGTCTTAGCAGCCTATTTTCAAGTACCACGTCTGACTGGGCAAGGGAAACAAAATACAAAATGAACAAACGGGACTACATCAAAGTCAAAAAACATCCTCTGCACCGCAAAGGAAACCATCCACAAAACCAAAACACAACCTAACAACTGGGAGAAGATTCTTGCAAACCGTATATCGGATAAGGGGTTAATATCCAAAACACAGAAAGAACTCATACATCTCAACAGCAAAAAAAATCAACAACCCAATTGAAAAGGCGGGCAAAAGATCTGAGCAGTGATTTCTCCAAAGAAGGTATACGGATGGCCAACAGGCATATGGAAAGGGACTCAACATCCTTAGCGATCAGAGAAATGCAAATCACAACTACAAGGAGATGTCACCTTACTCTGGTCAGAATGGCTCTAATTAACAAGACAAGAGACAAGTGTCGGAGAGGATGTGCAGAGAAGGGAACTCTCCTGCACTGCTGGTGGGAGGGCAGACTGGTGCAGCCACTATGGAAAGCAGTATGGAGTATCCTCAGAAAACTAAGAACACATCTACCATATGTAGGATCCAGCTAGCCCACTGCTGGCTATTCATCCAAAGAACTTGAAAACACCAATGCAGAAAGACACATGCACCCCTGGGTTCACTGCAGCATTATTCACAACAGCCAAAACTTGGAAGCAACCTAGGTGCCCATCAAGGGAAGAATGGATAAAGAAGATGTGGTATGTATACACAATGGAATGCCACTCGGCCCTAAGAAATGATGAGATCCGCCCATTTGTGACAACTTCGATGGACCTTGAGGGTATCATGTGAAGTGAAATAAATCAGAGGGACAAAGTCAAACACCGTGTGATCTCACTCATAAGGAGAAGATAAAAACAACGACAAACGCGCACAGAGCAAAGGAGATTGCATTGGTGGTTACCATAGGGGGAGGGGGGAGGGGAGAGAGCCAAAGGGGCGATGAGGCTCACATGTGAGGTGACGGACTATCATTAGTTTTCGGGTGGTGAACACGATGTAATCTACACACAGAATTCAAAATATATTACAACGTACATCTGAAAGCTATATCATCTTAGGATCCACTGTTACTGCAATAAAATAAAATAAAATAAAATAAAATAAAAAAGTGTAGGAGCCTCAAGAGGCTAACAGGCTTTTGAAAAGTTATTCCAGGGAATTTTATGGCTTAGCTCAGGGCGGCAGACACCAGCCTGAGACACAGCTGTGACACAGCCACTAACTTCAACTCAACTATATTCCGACTGGAGGGAAATCAAAACTACTGTCATCATAATTGATTGAAGGCTGCACTTTGTGCCAGATCCTGTGCCGACTGCTTTGCACCAACTGTCTCATTTAATCCTCACATCCAAAAGGTAGGTTACCGTTATTCTCCCCATTGGCAAGGTGAGGAGGCGGAAGCAGAAAGATGGCAATCTGCCTGGAATTCACAGAAGGATTCTCTAGGTAATGACATGACTTTTTGGACAAGATTTCAAGGTTTAACACATTACAGTGCAGATGCAGATCCCAGTATCACAGAACCTGAAAAACACTGAGTCCCGCCAAATGTATTAAAACACTAACTATGGAGCCTCACAATCTCTTGGCCTGTTTTCTCAGATGAGGGAAAGCCCAGCGTGAAAAACCGTTGATGAGATGTCTGCAGAGGCGGACTACGTCTGGTCTTTAAAGCCGGGAACTATCCCAGTAGATTCTGAGTCAGTGGGTCCAGAGTAGGCCTTGAGCGTCTCTGTTCTTTTCCAAAGCCCCACAGGCTACACTTCCGTGCCCTTGGAGTTGGGAAGTACAGTCATGCCCTACATCGGGACGTTTCAGTCAACAACGGGGGTCCCATCAGATTAGTCCCACATGGCCTAGGTGTGTAGGAGGCTCTGCCATCCAGTTTAGGAACTCCGTGGTGTCGGCACAGTCTCGAGATTGCCTGACCATGACACACTCCTCAGAACTTATCCCCACCGTTAAGCAAAGCATGACTATACTGCCTTGGATTCTCCACGGTCCCAGACCCTGCACTGTTTAGATGACTGCACACGCAGAGGGCACCTCGTCTGAGGCAGAGAGCAGCTGGAATCACAAAAGCTCTCGACAGAGAGTCAAGGAAAGGCGTGCTCTGCTTACACGACTCTCTACTTTTCCCTGGTCTGAACCCTTTCATAGCTAATCTGCTTTTTTTAACCGAGCAGCTTTGCCAAAAAAAAAAAAAAAAAAATGGTTACCAACAAACACTAAACAAACCAATATAAAGAATACATATTAATAAGCCTAACCCTACTATACTACTGGCTTTTATTTCCCTGGGATAATTTGGACAGCATTAGGTGGTTTTACTAAGAGCAGCCTCGTCGAGGGAGATTATTTCTAATTCCACAGTGCTGCAGATGCGGTCAGTAGCAACTGCAAGCTGCAAAGGAAACAAAACAAAGTTGGGTGTAATCCATTCAAGTTCACACGTTTCACCAGGGACAGCCTCCAAGCCTTTCATACTTAGGTATGCATTTACCCATTTCTTTAATCAACCACTACTAACGCCTACTAAAGGCCAGACACTGCTCTAAGTACTCTACGGATATGAAATATCCTCTCACCTTTACACTCACCTATGGAGTGTGTATGATAACCATCCCCGTTTTACAGATCAGGAAACTGACACACAGAATGGCACAGTAACTTGCCCAAGTTCACACAGCCCGTAGGTGGCAGAGCCAGGACCCATTTGACAGAGTCTGGCTCCAGAGGCCACGTTCTGAATCACCACGCTTAGTCTCCAAAAAACCTAGAGAAAGCGCCAGCCTCAATGGAAAAGTTTTGTCTTCCCCACCCTACAGTCCCTACGCGGCGGCCCCAGTCTCCAGGGCAATTCTTTCAGCTCCTCTGACAGGCCATCCTCCTCCCTTGCCCTGTCCCAACACTCTCCCGCACAAGTCCTCCTTGTCTTTTAGGCCTCTGCTCTCAGCTTCAACATCACTGCCTAAGTCACAAAGTCTAACAGTAAAATGCCGTATTTCTCAACACTCAACACGAAAGTGCCTTTACGTATCTCCTAGGTAATTGGTTGCTGCCTGTCTGTCCTTTCCAACCAGGCTGTGAGGTCAGTACGTCAAACACCCTGTCAGTCTTGCTCACCAAGTGTCCAGGCCACCGAACACGCACGACCAGAGGAAAGGAAGGACTTGTCCCAAAGTCAACTCTCCAGACTTTCTGTGCAAGGAGGGAACGAACGGAGCACCCTCCAGCCTCACGCTTTCTTTGCCAGACTTTCAAGTGTGGGGCACATACCTGTGCTCACAACGCTCCCCGGACAGCCCCCACTGCACCCCTAACAGGTAGACTTCTGCACAGTCAAGGGCTTTGGAAAGCACTGGCCTCTGCACACAAATATTACGTGGCCCTCGACAGGCCACTTCCCCTGAACCGGCCTGAGCTTCAGGCCCACAACAGGCTTCGTGAAAACCCCAACGGAACGTAGCCTTGAAAAGAGGGAGACCCGCACTCCTCAGAACGCCTCGAGACCAGTGTCCTTATCGACTTCGCGTCTGTCCTTCCAAGAAGCCGAGACCACGGGTGGCGCTTCAGCGCCCGACTCCCGGGCACCGCACGCCCAGGCTGGCCCCGTGCCCGGCACACACCGCCCGTTCCACGAACGCCTCAAGCGCACGAAGAGACCCCCCTCGCTCCCCGCGCCGCACAGCTGTCCCGCGACCTGACGGGCACCTCTTGCGCACAAGCCTATTCCTCGGGGACACGCTCGCCTCCCACCAGCCCCCAGGCCCACGCCCCCCAGGTACCTCTCTCAGATGAATCCTCTTCGCAGGCGCCCTGGTCCTCCGTGTCCGGCGAGCAGGAAGAGCGGGAGCTGAAGGACGGCCTCCTCAGGCTAGCGGCCGTGGCTGTGGAGGGCCCGGGCTGCTGTGCCCAGCGGGGACGCGGAGCGGCGTCCACGGACGCCGGGGGAACGGACGAGCCCGGCCCGGGAGAGAGCAGCACAGCGCGGCCGGACTCCGCCGGGCTCGGCTCTGGGCAGGCAGGCGCGGCTCGCCGACGCCTCCCACGCCTCCCAGGACGGCGGCCCAGCAGCCGCGCGCTCCTCTCCTCTCCTCTCCTCGCGCGCATGCGCGCCGCCGCCCCGGACGCTGTCCGGCCGTTGCCCCGCCCCCCTCCTCCGGCGGTGGACTGCGGACAGCGACGGGGACACCCTCCTGGGAGAACTCCTGCGGCCCCGCCCACACGCTTCGGACCTTCGCGCAGCGGGAAGGTGCGCTGACAGGGACGCAGGGTCCCCGCTACGCTCGCTCTCGGGGAACTGCAGCCTCCTCCCTCGGCTTTCACTTGAATGTCAGACCCGAAACCATGCAACGTCTACAAGCAAACATAGGCAGTGTGCTCTTTGACATCAGTCTTAGCAGCCTATTTTCAAGTACCACGTCTGACTGGGCAAGGGAAACAAAATACAAAATGAACAAACGGGACTACATCAAAGTCAAAAAACATCCTCTGCACCGCAAAGGAAACCATCCACAAAACCAAAACACAACCTAACAACTGGGAGAAGATTCTTGCAAACCGTATATCGGATAAGGGGTTAATATCCAAAACACAGAAAGAACTCATACATCTCAACAGCAAAAAAAATCAACAACCCAA
>NW_027222342.1:12500-14644 GCF_041296265.1 Equus caballus
GGGCTCCCTGGAGGCTGCGGACGAGCAGCCGCGAGGCCCCCGGGGCCGCCGCCCTGCCGGGTCGACCAGCGGCCCGGCCCGGACTCGGCCCCCGGGTCCCGTGGCGCGCGGGTCGACCAGATGTCCGCGCCGAGCGCCGAGCGCCGAGCGGCGCGGGACCGCGGGGCGCTCGGCCTTCTCGGAGGCTCGAGGGCTCCGGCGACCCGGCGGACGAGCAGCGGCGAGGCCGCCGCCGGGGCCGCCGCCCTGCCGGGTCGACCGGCGACCCGGCCCCCGGGTCTGGTGGCACGCGGGTCGACCAGATGTCCGCGCCGAGCGCCGAGGGGTCGCGGGGCCACGGGGTGCTCGGGCTTCTCGGAGCCCCGAGGGCTCCCTGGAGCCTGCGGACGAGCGGCGGCGAGGCCGCCGCTGGGGCCGCCGCCCTGCCGGGTCGACCAGCGGCCCGGCCCCCGGGTCCCGTGGCGCGCGGGCCGACCAGATGTCCGCGCCGAGCGCCGCGTGACTGCGGGTCGCTCGGGCTTCTCGCAGTCCCGAGGGTTCCGCGGGCACGTAGCTGCGAGACCCGGGCGGCTGCCCTCCGCCCGGCTCACGGGGGCGGTCGTGTCCATCAGCTGGTCGTGCGGAAATCCCGTGGTTGGCCTCCCTCCCTCCCTCCCTCCCTCCCTCCCTCGTCCAGCCGCACGTTTGCGGGGTTCGTGCGACTGGGATGAAATAGACCTTCCTTCCAAAGGACAATCGGAGATCATCCATCATACCTCTCGAGTCCCCAAAAGCCAAGAAACACGCCAACCAAAACGCTTTTATTATGCCAACCGTTCCCGTTTTCATTCCTATCGTTTAGGGAGGTTTGGTGGCAGCAGCGGCCGAAAGCAAAAGGAAACCCGAGGAAAGCGGCTCCATCCACCAGGGCTGTGTCTCATCCGTGCCGACGCAGGAGGGACGGGCTTCGTTCGTTCGTTCGCTGCGGCCCAAATTCCCGGGCCGCCCGAGGACCGCTCGCACCGGCCCGAGGGAGGGAGCCCCGGCAGGCAGGACGCCTCCGGTGAAATGGCCAAGTCGACCGCGCGACCCACAACCCGCCCGACTGGGGGCGAGAAGGCGCATGGAGGAGGACTCCGTCCCCTAGTCGGCAGACGGCCCTGGGACAGGGACGTTCGCCAAAACCTCCCCAAGGCCGCTTTCCGTGACCGAGTCGGCCTCCCCGCCTGTACTCGTCCCGGCCCGAGAAACGAGACGCGGGGTGGATCGGGACCAGGCCACGCACCAGGCCGGCCGGCGCTGCATCCTCCCTCCCCCGACCTGACCTGACCTGACCTGACCTGACCTGGACGAACGCCTCCCCATCGCCCGCCCCCGCGAGGCTGATCCGTCCGGCCGGTGAGGAGGCCGCTTGTCGGGCGCCACCGGCTGCCCGGCATCCTCTTATATAGTGTTCGAGGAGGTCGACCAGGTGGCCCGGCCGGGATGGGGGGGGGGTGGGGTGCGGGGGGTGGTGTCCCGGGCGGCGGGGGGCGGGGGGGTAGGAGTGGAGAGGGAAAGGTGGGCGGGGCGAATGCCGGGGGCGGGGGTCGGCGCGGGGCGGGGCGGGGCGGGAGTTGGGGATGGGGGAGGGGCGGGAGGCCGTCTGGACATGGAGGGTCGGAAGAGCGGTGGTGACAATG
The DNA here is from genome assembly GCF_041296265.1 of Equus caballus. Taxonomy (NCBI): domain Eukaryota; kingdom Metazoa; phylum Chordata; class Mammalia; order Perissodactyla; family Equidae; genus Equus; species Equus caballus. The sequence goes on from NW_027222342.1 coordinate 14,162, forward strand.
ATTTTCATTATCATTTAGAAAGAAGAACGTGGACTTCTTTAGAGGAGTCCTTTGAATAGCTTCTCCATTTAGTTAACATGCATCCAAATGGAGGTCGGGAAACTTGGGTCCTGTTAACATATGGATGGAAGTGGAAAGAACTATCGCGATGACCGTCCTTGTGTTTCTTTTATTTTTTCTTTCTTCCTTCTCCCCAAAGCCGCCCCCCCCCACCCCCGCCCCGCCCCGCCCCGCCCCGCCCCGTCCCGTCCCGTCCCGTCCATCCATAGTTGTAGGTTCCAGTGGTAGGTCTTTCGGGTTTCTGCTATGTGGGCTTGAAGGGCGATGCTGGGTCTGGGGCTGCGCCCAGGATCCGAACCGGTGAAAACCTGGGCCGTCGAAGCCGGGGGTCGGGGTGGGGCGCGTACTTGACCGCTCGTCCACGGGCTCGGCCCCCGGCCCTTGTTTTCTAGGGAGAGAGACAGAGAGACCCGATCCATTTTC
>NW_027222343.1:0-2500 GCF_041296265.1 Equus caballus
GTAGGCGTGCCACATAGCGATCGACAGCTATGGCGGGGGGGCGGGGGCGGGGTGGCGTGGTGGTGCCCAGGATCCACGACACGTGACGGCTGCGGAGCACGACAGCCCTAAGACCTTGAGGGAGACGGGGTGGCGCGTGAATCCTTTCGGAACGAGAACGACAGGAAACGCTGACGGGGACGTGTTCTCGTCTCGAGAACACACCAACGCCTCGCACGGTGTCTGACCCGGGGTGCCTCTGACTTTTGTCATCAGAGACGATCCTGTCGACCGCCCCTCACGCTTTGGGGAAAAGGGGAGAGGGACTCGGTAGCACGGGAGAAGCCATCCATCCGCCCTTCCTTTCCGTCTTCACGGCTCCTTCTCGTGGAAAACGAGGAAGCCGTCCGGAGGAACGGAACACTGACCCGGGCCAAAGCGTGGCCCAGCCTGAGCCTCCAAAACCTTCTGCTAAGTGAGAGGTGCCAGACATCCAAGGCGACCTACGTTGCGATTCCACACAGAGGAGAGAGCTAGAACGGTCCAACCCTAGAGGGCGACAGCAGATGGCGGCGGCGGCGGCGGCGGCGGCGGCGGCGGCGGCGGCGGTGGTGGTGGTGGTGGTCGTGGTGAGGCAGATCCGGGAGTGGGGCCGTTTTTTCTTTCGGAGGGAGGGGATGGAAACGGAAACCTTCTGGAAATAGATAGCCGTGACGGATGCGCCACCTTGGGGAGAGAGGACCCCCGAAGGCCACTGGCTTGTGCCCGTGGAAAGGATGGATTCGGTGGGATGGGAATTCTACCTCCGTGTAGAGCGTGTGGTAAACCACGAGGTGGGTGGGTGGGTGGATGGCCTCCCTGCCTCGCCTCCACCTAGACGTCCACACACAGAGACCGACGAGGGAGGGAGGGAGGGAGGGAGGGAGGGAGAGAGACAAGATGGACAGAGGCCGAGGCCGAGGCCGAGGCCGAGGCAGTGAGCGAGTAAGTGATCGACCCTGGCCATAGGGATTCCTCAGAGGGCGTCTCTTGGCTCCCCAAACGAAGAATGTGTGTGGAGATCGAGAAAGATCACCGACCTAGGAGAACCAGCAAGACTTCCTCACCCTCCAGAGAGCCGCTGGGCCCCTGCCGTCCCTGCCACCGCCACCCCTACCCCTCGCCTTTGGCAGCGACGCCAATGAAAGGCAGGCAGACGAGTGGGAGAGTCGTGTGGTGGTGTCCCCCAAGGAAGGTGGGTCCATGCCGACGAGCGGTCGTCGGCGTGTGGAAAAGCCAGAGGCGGGCTGACTAGAAGGAGGGCGTCCTGGGGAAGGGGCCAGGGTGTGAGGGAGAGAGGCCTGTTTCTCTTCCCCTGTTGGTCCCAAGTCAGGGGCCCAAAGGAGGAAAGCTGTCCGTTCCTTTCCGACTCGGACGGTTCGGGCGGGACCGACCGATCCCCGTGGCGGCGCGGTCGGGGCTTTCTGGACCAGAACCCCTCTCTCCGTCGCCTTTCGACCACACACACGCTTTAGAGGCCAAGAGAAAATGGATCGGGTCTCTCTGTCTCTCTCCCTAGAAACAAGGGCCGGGGGCCGAGCCCGTGGACGAGCGGTCAAGTACGCGCCCCCACCCCGACCCCCGGCTTCGACGGCCCAGGTTTTCACCGGTTCGGATCCTGGGCGCAGCCCCAGACCCAGCATCGCCCTTCAAGCCCACATAGCAGAAACCCGAAAGACCTACCACTGGGAACCTACAACTATGGATGGACGGGACGGACGGGGACGGGGCGGGGCGGGGCGGGGCGGGGCGGGGGTGGGGGGGGGCGGCTTTGGGGAGAAGGAAGAAAGAAAAAATAAAAGAAACACAAGGACGGTCATCGCGATAGTTCTTTCCACTTCCATCCATATGTTAACAGGACCCAAGTTTCCCGACCTCCATTTGGATGCATGTTAACTAAATGGAGAAGCTATTCAAAGGACTCCTCTAAAGAAGTCCACGTTCTTCTTTCTAAATGATAATGAAAATCATTGTCACCACCGCTCTTCCGACCCTCCATGTCCAGACGGCCTCCCGCCCCTCCCCCATCCCCAACTCCCGCCCCGCCCCGCCCCGCGCCGACCCCCGCCCCCGGCATTCGCCCCGCCCACCTTTCCCTCTCCACTCCTACCCCCCCGCCCCCCGCCGCCCGGGACACCACCCCCCGCACCCCACCCCCCCCCCATCCCGGCCGGGCCACCTGGTCGACCTCCTCGAACACTATATAAGAGGATGCCGGGCAGCCGGTGGCGCCCGACAAGCGGCCTCCTCACCGGCCGGACGGATCAGCCTCGCGGGGGCGGGCGATGGGGAGGCGTTCGTCCAGGTCAGGTCAGGTCAGGTCAGGTCAGGTCGGGGGAGGGAGGATGCAGCGCCGGCCGGCCTGGTGCGTGGCCTGGTCCCGATCCACCCCGCGTCTCGTTTCTCGGGCCGGGACGAGTACAGGCGGGGAGGCCGACTCGGTCACGGAAAGCGGCCTTGGGGAGGTTTTGGCGAACGTCCC